>NC_136713.1:11664736-11840948 GCF_947650265.1 Symphodus melops
GTCATTGGATGAAGATTTGATGAGTCATTGATGGGCAGCAGAGGAGGAAAACCTCTCCCCTTAAACTCATTAAGAATCTTATCAGGGCCAATCATTGGCCAAGTTGAGTAAATAAAGGAAGGCCAGAGTATCCTGCTGCCAACCCGATCTAATCAACGGCATGAAATGGATTTTCATGCGATACTGGAAACGGAGGTCGGCATCTCAGGACACGGCTCCCTGGAAACACAAGATCGTGGATCTGCGAAATCCGAATCATCAACGATGACGATCATTTTCATGTAAAGCTGACTTGGTGTTTGTGCTGGTAAAACATGCACACAAATTATTGGAGACCTTTCCGAGAAGGCGATTCTTCTTCTCTTCTTTTCACGTTCAAACATTCACATTCGGTTTGTTTGAAAATGAACCTGAACTTGTTTGATTTGCTGGATGGAAACTTCTGCTCCTTTTCTTTTGTTAAACGGAAGAACGTGAGAGAAACACATTTTTTTGCATTTGGCGCCTTCTTCTTTTTCAGATCTGTAGATTCTTGGGAATGCTTCTGTATCAGAAATGGGATAATACGTAAAGAGTAAGGCACAAATTGGTGCAAAAAAAAAAAGCGGGGAAAAGAAATATCTGGTGCTGGAAATGTTCGTGCAGAGACCCCAAGACGCAGTTTTTATTTAAAAGTTGGAGAAAAAAAAAACCAAGAAAAAAAAACAGAAACGTCTTCTTTTTTTTTTCTTTTCTTTGAATCTCTGGGAGAAAAATGGGAATTCACATTGTGGCAGCTTGAACATGTTTATAAATCGTTAGCCAACAAGCAGTTTAATGCTCTTGGAAAAGATAAACCTGCCGTGTTCAGGTTTTAAAACCCTGCTCGCTTGGTTCTTCTTCTCCTTGTTTTCTTTCCGTTTAATCTCCAGGAGCTTTACTGTATCCTGCTGTTTCTCTGGGAATTAGAGGAACAATCAATTCCAATCTGGGGTTTCTAATGAAGCCGCCCATCGAGCCGTACAGGTCTATTAACGGCATGAATAACTTATTGAACCGCTGGCGTGCTCCAGTGCAGCAGTTTCAGTTTTTAATCTCGTTCCCCGTTTATGTCCACGGCATCGAAGTCTGCTGAAGAATCCAACAAGTCAAACTCTTTGAGCCGCTTTAAAAGAAGCTGTTGAAAGAGGAGGGAGTCCTCCGACGTCTCATCTTTGTTGATTTAAAGAGCTGTTGAAAAAAATGAATTGGAGGCAGATCAAACAGGTCGACATTTAAAAAGGAACGTCTTCGGCGTTTCCTGGGATTCTCACAAACATGGACTCTACAGCGGCGGGCTCGACGGGCGTTCCCGAACAAAGTGAGAGCCGGAGATAAAAAAGAAATCTCCAAAACAGCCAATCGGAGTGAGCCACTCGAATCGAATCGGCAGGAAAAGGGAGCCGAGCTGGGCGCGCCGCCAAAACAAGGACGGCGACCCAAGTCGGAGCGTCGGCCGATCCGATGATCTCCGCTGTGTGTCCTTTAAAATCCCATTCACAGGAGCAGAGCAGCTGGAGGAACTTGGAGGGTTAAGTGGACTGGACTGGATGGAGTCATACAATACAAGTAATACACATGAACATATCATTGGTACGTACACAGTCGTATCATTGCCTCATATTTCCATCACATGACAAAGGTGAACTTTCTACTCACCGTAAGCCGTCATGGTACCCACATAAGGCCCGTCCATGACACTCTGGTTCTCCTCGGCCAGGGCCTTGATGTAGCGCTTGCTGAGGTCCAGGATCTGCTGCCGCAGCACGGCGCTGTTCTCATGGCTGGCTCGCTGCTGGATGGTAAAGTGCAGCAGCATCATGCCCCAGATGAACCCGAAGCTGACCAGGAAGAAGCCCAGCTTCTGGGACGACAGCTTCCACAGGAACGGCGTCGCCATGCCGACTTGACCAGGAGTTGTTTGGGTGGGGGGGAGAGGGGGAGGAGGCTGCTTTTGGTTGAACCGAGGGTAGGTGCGGGCGGGGGCGGGGCAGGGCAGAGAGGGGGGGGGGTGTTGGGGAGGATCAGGAGGGGAGGAGGGGCATGGCCGGTTCAGTCGATGGAGCAGCGGCTGGGTTTTAGGGTTGGCTGACCGCTCGTTTGCCTCACCAGCGGGATTTCTTTCTCTGACCCATCCTCGTCGTCTAGCAGCATCTCAGACGTCCAAACTGCTGCATCCTGCCACAGAAAAGACACGGCTGGTTAGTCCACTCATCTGCTATATATATATATATTTAAATCTTTCTGAGTGGGTCTGCAAATGAGGCTGCAATGCATCGAAAAGGTAGCTGGAGTATCTAAAGGTTTTCAAAAATGATCGTGTGTGTTTCTTTGAGCATGACTGTGCAACCTTTACAGCAGGAGCAACTATTCAAATGGGTCCACATTCGTTTGAATCCAGGGGAGAAACTTTCCATGTAAGAGTGGAGGGATTCGACGCGTTTGAGGTTTTTTGGGGGGAGAAAAAAAACAAAACTTTTTAAAATCGACTGTACAATGCAGTAAAAAGGAAAGGGATCACGTGACTCCACATTTAACCAAAGCATCCAAGTTCTGCCCGTTTACGTGACATGAAACGCCTCTTATGAAGCTGTTGAATCGCTTCTCTGCCGCGTGAGGCTTTCAGCCTGCACAAGAAAAACAATCACAGAAGAATCAAAGAAGAAGAAGAACCGAAGAAGAAGAAGTAGAAGTTGGATGTTATCTTATCAGCGATGTGTCGCTCGAACAGTAAATGTGGGGAAGTTAAATTCTGCAGCCTTTTTGAACTGCGACTCTTAAAAAAGGAATCTTTCTAAGCGGGTTTAATCAGGTCAAGATCGCATCCGTCGCCATGGATGCAGCACGGCGAGAAAAAAATAAAATATGTATATATATATATATATATATATATATATATATATACATGAATATCACAAAACGCAGCTCTAATTCTTTCACCTGTCTGATCTTCTTTTTACATGCATCGGTGAACGTCAGAGGTTTTGTGGCGAGGGTTCAGACGGCGCCCTTCCGGAGAAACACAAAAGGCAGCCGCACAAAAAGACTCTTTTCACCTTCCGTCCATCGGCTCGGCAAATAGGTCAGAGACAGCTGCGAGCGGGCTTCTCTCGCACGCCAGAACGCCTCACTCATTCCAGACACAGACTCACAGATATGGTTTTAGACGGTCCGACGGTGCGTTCGCAGCCCGGCGTTTATTTATTGTTTTTGGGGGGGGGGGGGGGGGGGGGGTCGGATTTGTGATGTGTAGAGCAACACTCACGCTGGGAGTTCATGATACAAGCCCCCTTGGCCGTTGCAGGGCTGATAACGTCGGATGTCTGTCGCTGCTCGGAGGGCAATCTTTTTTTTCAAGCCCTTTTTTTTTTTTCCGCCGGTTGGAAGCCATACAAGGATGGGGAGACTTCTCGGGGCTGTTTGATCAGAGAGGAGGCGCGCGCTCAGGGTGCTCCCCCCCCCCCCCCCCCCGTGTGGGGTGCATCACGAGCCAAAACCGACGAGGAAAAATTGACTGAACCGCTTCTGAATACACAGACTCAGCCGGAGCTGGCTCCCTGATTCCCCTAACATCCATCCATCCAGTCAGTCTTTGTTGGGAAGCTGTCCAATCACAGAACGGGTTTCTGTTATCTGTAGGGGGGATGCATCTCTCTCCTCTCAGTTACCTTCTGGTTTCTAATTCGGGATCTTAATTTGTCTGGCAGCTTGCCCTCTGGCTCTCAGCAGCAACAAGCCAGTGGAAGTCTTTGTGTTGACAGCCGGCTGAAGTTGCAGAATATATGATCCCAGTCGACTTGGGATGAGAACGTAACAAACTCGCTGATGTTTTGTTTTTTTTCATTGCTGGAAGAAAAGAAAAAAAAATCCACAGCGGGTTCGAGGAAGGTGAAGACAGAAACGATTAAAATCACACGAGCCTGGAAGAAGTTAGCGTCCCGCCAAATCTGCGGGACAAGAGCGTTCTCTTTGAGGGGCCACAGAGCTGATAAGCTGCATTTGTGGTTACAGTTGAGGTTCAATTTAGCTTTTTTTTTTTTAAGAACTAAAATACAAATTTGTTGCACCCAAAAAAAAATCATTACATTTTCCACGGACATCCAAACATTTTTCAGCTTCGTCACGCCGCGTCATTCACTGCACGACTTCAGCGCAGATTTTTTTTGAGTCAGCCGATTCATTTAAAAGTCAGATCAGCTGCTCCTCACTGCTCTCTCCGTGGTTTTCTGACTCGCGGACACTCCCAGAGTGAGGTCAAAGCTTTTTGACCTGATAGTGGCTACGCATGCATGCAGGCAGACTGAGAGCACCAGCAGGCGTGACGAGTGTGAGTGTGAGTGTGTGTGTGAGTGTGTGTGTGTGTGTGTGTGTGTGTGTGTGTGTGTGTGTGTGGGAGTTTTCAAAGGAAACTTGACTGAAAAATGATAAATGCCCTGCCTCGATTTTACTCGTCCAGTGTGAGGACAGAATTGATGAGAAATGGTCATGTGTCGTAAACGGCTCAGTGGAACAGTGGAGGCTAACATTACACAACATATTTTAAACCATAGAACTGAGTACAGTAGGTTTAAAGATCCCATATTACACCCTTTATCGGCTTCATATATCTCATTTAGAAGTCTAATAAAGTACGTTATTTATCGCTAATGTAATTGCTCAGTTGTTCTGCATGGTTCTCTGAGAAGCCCAGCCCCTTTTTACCATATTGGGATTGCAGACTCGAACGAGTCAATGGGCTCGGATCAGTGACGTCATCGCAGTGTGATGTCACAAACTACGGCAAACAGGAGGACGTCGGAGAAGTCGGGTTTCCGAGATTGTCCCGCCCCTTTTTACCATATTGGGAACGCAGACTCTGGTGGCTTGCTACAACGAGCCAATGCGCCGGCGACTAAAGCAGAGCACATAGATGAAGACGTCGTTAAATGAGAAGGGAACTGTCTGACGGTTCGAATGAGGACGCCGGTGTGTGATCGTAAAGACAAGGGGATTAAGAGAAACAATGATATCGCGTCGTCATCATCAGGCTTGGTCGTCGTTCCCGTGGGTTCTAATCACTCGACCTTTGCCCCTGCTCCGTCACAGGCTGCATTAAGGGCCAGACGTCCGGGGCGAGGGGAAGGCCGGAGAGCTACAAACGACCTCCTCTCGCCGTGTTGTTTGGCGGATATTTTGGGAAGGTGAAGCCGGCTGACGCGAGGTCTACACTCATTCCACCGCGTTACTCCCGCTCTAAAAGAGAGAGAGCATTCAAACTGAACTGAAATAACATACACTCAGAGCTGGTTGCGTAACCCAATAAAGCACTGAAATATTCTCTAGATGTAGCCTCGGACATCAATAATGGATCAACACAGGAAAAGGATCCATTTTTCCCCCCCCCCTGAATATAAATAGAGCCTGACGTCGAACAATCAGGTTCATTTTGAAGCTTTTCTGGGGACGACAGGAGGCAGAGATACTTTTTTAAAGAAGAAGACGATATTCAGACTGCAGGGATTTCAAACACAGGGGGGAAAGACGTCGAGGCTGCAGGGCCCAAAGGATTCACCCGGGCTTCCCGGATTATGGGGGGGTGGGGGGGATTTCTCAAGAGACACTGGTCCATGTTTCAAGTTTAATCATCGGCCTCCTGTTCAGTTCAGTAAACCAAACCAGGGTTCGACTTTTAAAGCTTAAAGCTCCGGCGAGGAAGTTTGTGTTGAATTTGGCCCCCCCGTGGACAAAACAGTACAACGCATCACTTTGCCTAAAGGCTTATTCTGTTATTCCCAGCAGCCTGATGGGTTGAATAATATAAATGTCCCTAAAACTGAATCTATCAACAGACTGGATAATATTAACGCAGCATATCACAACCGTGGTTCTGATCTAACAGACAACACTGAGACTCTGTGCAGGCTGAAAGATAGACCATTTAATGGTCAGTGTGGAGCCATTATATACCGTTTAACAGATGTCATAAATTCCTTCCCACTTTGGATATTTCTATACATGGTCTAGAGAATCACATCACCTTTACCCTTTCAATGTCAAACCTCTATTTGAAGAACAATTCCTCATTCCACTGTCAACTGAGGCCATACATTAATTCCTTTGGAATACCTCTAATGACACTCTTCTCTTCAAATATGGTTATAGCTTCTCAGAGTAGATCGTAGTCTGCTAACAGTAAAGTCACCTCTACAAAGTGTAACCAAACTGAACGTATTCACAGAAATTCGTACTATCACAGCCCCTTTAAAACATCAAAAATAACTGTATAGAAATATTTCATCTTTCTGCTGACGCTCGTCTTGACATTTTGTGGCCTCACTGATAGTTTCAGTCGGTTTCATAACCAGCTAAAAACTCCTCGCATTAGCTTTAAAAATCACAAAATGATTGCATAATAAACTCTTTATCATCGGTATAAAACCACCGAGACATTTCATACATGAAGACACACTAAGCTAACTAAGCTAATCGCTAATCGCTAACCTGATGCTGAAAGAACCTTCCATCTGGCTCAGTCAATACGAGTCTTTGAAGTATTTGTAAGAACTGGAGTAAAACCTCATCTCCTCCCAGTCCACATAGACTCTCCCAGACTAACACTCACGGGCCAAGTTGATCCTGATAAGACCGCCCTGCTTCCATGGAGATCAGTGTGACTCTGCATCTTAATGAGCTTCTTCGCATAAGCCCCGCCTCTCAATTATTCATCAGGTGGATCATACGGCTCTGGTCATGGATCCAGCCAGCTTCTCCTGTGGCTAACAAACTTCCCGCCACTTCAAAAATACTAAACCATCCCTTCTGTATTTGTCTATTAAAAAACGACTGTTCTGACTCCTCACAGCGCTTTTCCATCACAGCTCGGGGTTACGTGTGACGCCCTAGGATTTGCCGGACGTGTTGCTGCAGGAGCTTGGGACGGAAAACCCGACATTCCGGTTGGGAGACGGCCGACTCTGCTAATTTCTGACCTGCATGAGACGACTCGTTTATTTGACACACATGCTTTAAAAAGCATGGCTGATCAAAGTCTACAACAATAAAAGGATGAGTGTATTAGTTAGGCTGGAAAAACTTCCTGTATTTACTGCCAACTGAACGGACTGAATACAGCGTATTGAAATATTCCTTCAGTTACACTCAGTCACACACACACACACACACACACACACACACACACACACACACACACACACACACACACACACACACACACACACACACACACACACACACACACACACACACACACACACACACACACACACACACACACACACACACACACACACACACACACACACACGATGTGAAGTTCACATGTACAATCGCACCTCTGTGACATGACCTGACATGTGAAGAGGTGAAGAACACGTGTGAAACGGCCCCAACACTTCCTCCCTACACTCAATACAACCTGCTGTGCGCACCTGATTTAAAAAAAAAAAATATATATATATATATATATATATCACATGGCCATCCTTGACCTCCATGGGGAAGAAGTCCAGCTCCGGCGCTCGAGTCCAAATCCAACCAAAGTGCGACGACGTGAGACGGTTCAGGAACAGGTTGATGTGGCTCGAGCAGAATCCCCGGGAAGCTTCAACACCTGGTGAGAATCAGTGAACCTCGCAAAAGGAAAAAAATCGCCTCAGCACTTTTTTTTTAGGTTGATAGGGAGGGCAGCGTTGTCATGGAAACCTGCAGTGTCACACTTAAGAAAAGGCGTTTTTGGAAGAAAAAAAAAAAGATATTTCTGAGAGGCAATCACAACCGAATCCAATCAGAAGCTTCGACACAGACTTCGAAGTATCACTTTCCTCGGACTCGCCATGACATGTTCAAACTGTCGCGCGTGAACTGCGGGCAGACGAGAGCATCCTGAACACGACCTGCGAGACGACGAAAGACAAACCAGCTGACAGCAAGTGTGGCTTAGAATTGGAGATGAGGCGCTTCCTCTTTCCTGTCATCGCGACCACATGCAAGCGCCGGCTTCATGGTAACACAAGCGTTTCCTGTCGCAGTGAACTCCTGAAGGCCAAACTTAACCTTCTAAAGTGGCAATCTTTAAAAAAGCTCGCTGCAATGCATGACATTTATCAAAACACACACACATCATACCGTGCCTGGAAGGGGGGGGGGGGGGGGGGGGGGGCTTTCAGTGACAACTTCCAAACCCCCAAGCCAAACACATAACACTTCCCCCCCCCCCCAACATAAACCTAATCCTAATTCAGATTTGGGCTCCTAATGCAATCCAAATCCCTTCAAAACCCGTTCAAGAAGTCAGGAGTGGCAAAATGTCCTCGCTTTTTTTTTTCTTTTCTCTATCCTTTTACGGAGTTTATCACAAGCTCCACCCTGTGAGCAAATGTGCATTTGAATGACGTGTGTGAAAAGGAGCTCTTAAGAATGACGTGACGATAAAAATTTAAAAAAATGAAGCTGGTTTTAAACCTGAGTTTGACCTGCTAGAAAGGAAGAAGAGTGTGTGTGTGTGTGTGTGTGTGTGTGTGTGTGTGTGTGTGTGTGTGTGTGTGTGTGTGTGTGTGTGTGTGTGTGTGTGTCCTGAGAGAACAGGAGGCCTTTAAATCACAGAAAGGCCAAGTGTTCCACTTCCCTGCCTGGCATCCGTCGCCACAGCCCCGATGCCTCCACATTCAATCCTCCCTCTTCATCCCTCCACTCCAAGCCTCCCAATGCACCCCACCTCCCGTAAACACACACACACACACACACACACACACACACACACACACACACACACACACACACACACACACACACACACACACACACACACACACACACACACACACACACACACACACACACACACACACACACACACACACACACACTCCAACGACTTCTTCCAGTGAAGCATGCCACCAAAGCAAAGCTCCTTTTCCTCTGGATTTATAATCCCAAAGGGCTCTAGATGAAGAAGTAGGGAAAAAAATGGCTGAAAGAGCTCTTTATAAAAAGACCTTGGGATGGTCAGCGTTCGCTCTCAACATACGGGGGTTAGTGTTCATCTGGGTCACGTTTGCCAAAGAGAATATGTACCTGACCTCTGCGTCGAAAATCATCTTTTAATGGCGCCTTGTTGAAAGTGCACACAATGGCACGTGCAGCCTGCATGATAATGACACGATATACATCTCGTGTAATTAAATTAGCATGTCATAACCTGATTACGTGGAGCTGCTCCTGAAAATTACTCGACTGCATGGTGAGCTAAGTGCTTCTGCGGAGAGCCAGAGTGACCTAACGCGCACACGCAGAAAATCACTTCTCACTGTTGCTATATTAACTTGTCACAAGCTAATACATTAAAAGATGTAGCCTACTTGTTTAAAGGGGACTTATTGTAAAAAAAAAAAAAAAAAAAAAAAAAAAAAAAAAAAGTTTGTGACATCACAAGTGGGATTCTGGTAAGAAAATCCCCCCCCTCCCCTGGTTTCGCCACCCATCCACCTCATACCAAGAGTAAAACTTTTGCACAGGTCTGCCATTTTTATTCTCTCTACAGAGGAGTTATGTCTACAAAAACTCAGGTGGGGTCATTTCATTTAAAGAGACATACACCAAAACGGAGCGTTCTGAGAGAGCTGGTTTCTACAGGGTCAGAAACCTCCTCTGCTGCTTGATTCATATTATATTCGGACTAAAACACAACACACGTTTCATGTAGAGCAGGGGTGCTCAATACGTCGATCGCGATCTACCAGTCGATCGCGAAGGCAGTGTGGGTAGATCGCAAAGCATTATAAAGTAGACGTCAGCCTATCGTTCGTCCTCACTATGAAAAAAAAAAAACGGCTCAGCCCTCCGCGCCTCCGTATTTTCCATCAATAATATTATTTGGATGGATAAGTAATAATGTGACTAACCATGGCATTACAGTTAAAGTAATTATGACTCAGTAGTATACTTGGACTTTTAATTTTAAAAAATTCAACAGGATGAGACAGGAGAGAGACATGAAGACCAGGACCCAGTTACATACAAAGGCCAGACTCATTCTTTCTCTCTCTCTCTCCCCCCCTCCCACACACACACACACAACCTATACCAAACACTTAATATACAGATATAGAGCTAAATTCTAAATAAATATATGTTTTGCACGTTTATATTAGGTAGATCATTTTGACTTGGTCATTTTATAAGTAGCTCCCATGCCGAAAAAGTGTGAGCACCCCTGATGTAGAGCAAAGGTGGGACTGTTTGTAAAAGGTGAAAAAAGGGGTCCCCTTTAAAATAGGCAGCGCGTGACCTTCACGTGCAACTCGACACAATTAAACAAAACAATTGATCGTCACCAATATGCTAGGTAGTTGAGGTTTTTTTTTCTTCAAACGACAACATTTTCCAACTACGCATTTCAATGTAAGACGGTGTGAACTGAAGTGCATTAACTTTGTGCGGTTGTTTTTTTCACCGCACGACACTACATCGCTTTGAAGTAAGAGCAACTCTGCCTGTGTTTGTGTGCGTCGTCCTTCACTGTCACACTGGAGAGTGCAGCAAAAATCGTACCTGTTCTCAGTGAATTAATAAGCTCGGGTCCAAACATACAAGCACAATTCACACAGTATCCTCCACATTACAGTAACCATTAAAGGCTGATAATGAAGCAGAGTGGGCTATTTATTAACAACCTGTTCGACACAGTATTCATTCATGCATGCAGGTATACAGTACATGTCTGCTGGGACACACTGGGATAATATCATTGTAGTACAAGCTAGCTAAACCTGCTGTTTAATAACAATGGGAACCTCCGCTTCAACACAGCGAGCTGCAAGCTATCGCCATCCGTGGCTACATTAAGCTATCATCAATTTCCAGGATGTTTAGGTGGGCTAGCCACCGACACACACTTCCACAACAACAACACACGAAGGCGCCGCAATGACAAGTCGCCCACTCCCGAACACACACACACACACACACACTCTCTCACACAAACACAGCTCGACACTGCGCCTCTTCTTCCGAGCACAATGGAGCCACGAAACCCGCTGCCGCTAACAGAATGGATCTTACCTCACTATAGGGTTTTTGACGGTAGCCCAGGGTGTTCTTCTGAGGTTTGGGTGAGACATAAAATCCAGCGACTGGGCAGTGAGGAGACGTTGACGCCGTTTGTAAATGTGACCGTTAAAAAGGGAGAGACTCCGGCCACGGAGCACGAGCGTCTGTGTTCGCTCTGCCCACTTGCAGGGACGCGAGTGACACTTTAGGGACCGTCGGAATGTTCACTTATTGGAGAAAACGAAAACGCACAAACTGCGTTGATATCGAGCACTGTTGGATGTAAATGCGTCAAAGTTCTGCACAAATCATGAGCAAACATGTCACAAATGTGTTGACTCACCTACTTAATTAAAGTTATTCCTACTACATTTACTTGACAACCATAAGCTACTGAAAAGTAATAATTTAGCGTCTTCATTGAAGATCCACATTTTATGCATTGTTGTTAAGATTTCTATGATCTATAAAGTACCTGAATGCGTATCCCACTCATATATAAAACAAAGTCACAATAAAACTCATTTTAATTTAACTTAATCTGAAAGCTAATTAATAATGAAACAATTAAGAATCCCAAAAACAAACTTCGAGACTATCTAACTGCGGGATAACCAAACGCAAGATAGAAGGCAGGACATAATGTGGGAGGATTTTGATTGGATTCTTTGCTCTGACAAAGCTGTATATATATCATTAAAGGATATTTTAGTTCATATAATTACTTCCCATATTATGAATCTGGTAGATTTTAGCATTAAGTAATAGCAGCATTTGCCACTTGAAGTTAGTTCAACAAAATAGGACGGTCCCTAACTCTATGATGCACAACCACAGAGCAATACAAGCTTTGTGTTTACTGCCATCTGCTGGCTATCAGACACTCACAGAGCACAGAGAGTCACAGTAATATGCTTTTTGTATATTTATGCAGTAATTCTGAGCCTGAAAGCAAACTGAGTTACTAAATCATTCAAAGGACAAATTAGGTTTTGCTTAAAGTGCTAAAAGGTAAAACATTACTCCATAATTGATGGACTTTTTTGTCTAGTTATGACTATGTTGCCAGTCCTGGTGTGCTATTCATGTTTCTCTTTTTCTCTACCACACCCAGTAATTGCATAAAGATCCAGACTTAGGGCAATTATATTAATTACATTTTTTAAAGAGTGTTTGTTGGAAATACAATAAAGTCTCTTGGATAAGAGGCTAAAGAAATGGCTGAAAGGGAGAGGTGGGCCTGCTGTGAGGGGAAAACAAACACTGAAAGGGAGCTGTGTACACAATAGCTTCTTGTAGGTAACACATTCTTTATCCATGTAGGTCATTATGTACAATGTATCCAGTTGTTGTTGTTTGGGGTTTTTTTTTATTATTATAGTAGCTGACGTTAGATAATGTTACTTTATTTAAATATATGTTTTCCCTGATCCCTTGAAAATAAAAGAATAAAAGTACAGCTCAATTTGTACTGGAACATTTCAAATTAAACATTCTACAATTGTCATTGGCTTTATTAGATTTCTTGATAAAAAGGAAGAAATAAAGTGATTTATAAAACAAAGATTTTCAAGTAAGTCAAAAATGTTCATATCCTGGGGGGGGAAAAGCTGATATACAGTCAAAGCATCTGACAATACCACAGACCACCAGTCGGGGTCCGGGAGGCAGACACACTAGGTACTTTTAAGAATAGACTTAAGACTTTTCTTTTTGATAAATCTTATAGTTAGGGCTGGCTTAGGACCAGCTCATAGTTATGCTGCTATAGGCCTAGACTACCGGGGGAACTGGCACCAGGATCTCTTATCTCTCTCTCCCTCTCTCTCTCCCAGCTTTCTTATCTTATAGTAATAAGATATGTCTATAGTGACAAGCAGTAGCTTGTCACTATCTTTGTATTCTAACCTCTCCTTTTGAGCTCTCTTAGGTTCCTTGAGCTCTCTTAGGTTCCTTGGGACTGTTGGTGAGGATGGCCTGCCCAGACAACCCCCCCCCCATCCCATCCTATTCTTCTTTCTGCATCTTGTCCCATCTCCCCCATCCCATTTTCAAGACCAGCACAGTTTAGCAGATGGCTGTTCCGTCATGAGCCCAGGTCTGCTGAAGATTTCTGCCTGTTAAAAGGAAGTTTTTTCTTGCCACGCTATGACGGATTAAGCTGGGCTCTTGTAATATAACCATCAGTAAGGTCCTTTACCTGCTTTTTGTAAACATAACAATGAGCATGGTCTTGTTACCTGCTCTTTTGTTAATGTTAACAGACAAACAGTAAGGTCCTTTACCTGCTTTTGTAAAGTGTCTTGAGATAACGCCTGTTATGAATTGACGCTATATAAATAAAGACTGATTGATTGATTGATTGAGACCAGGTGTTCTCAACTGGTGGGTCGGGACCCAAATGTGTGTCTTGGCTCTAATTGTAGTGGGTCCCAAGCTTGTGTCTAGAAAAAAAAAACCTGGTCTTAAACTGAATTATTCTTTTTTTAGAGGTGTTGTTGAGTTGTTTTGTTCAGTGTCTTTCTTCCATCAGACGTTTTGCACCGTCTGTGGTTTAAAAAAAAAAAAAACAGTTGATGGAAACTGCAAACAAAATAAAAATGCATACCTTTTCATTAAATATATTTAATTTGTTGAAAAGAAAAATTTGGGCACCATTTTTCAGGGAGCCGATGGTGGTATGTCCTGAGGCTAGACGGATATAATAAGGAGCCAGTGGTAACACTTTAAATAAAGGTTGTGTTATGCAACACTAACTAATTGCTTATTAACATGTTAATTATTTGCATACTGGCTGCTTGAGAGTCATTATTGAGTGTATTAGTATCTTATTCTACATGATCAGAGCTGATAGCTAAAAGGCCCTTAACTAAGAGTTTTCCCTTAATACCTTCCATTTCTGCTCATTTCAAAATCATGCTAGTTTTTGAAAAATGACCAACCCTATCTTAACTTCTCTTATGATGACACAAACCGTCAGTGTCTAATTTTATCCCTGTGTAAAATACTCATACATCCATTAGACAGCGTCCATTGGGAAACAATACACATCTCAAACTCAGTGTCTGAGAAAATAGATTTATTATTCAAACAAGTGACATATACACAGTGGGTTCATGGTTCTAATTATCAGAAAGAAATATGAATATAGCTGAGCCACAATCGATTTCAGCAATACTCCATGAGGAAGACGCACTTTGATGACATCAATTATAAAATTCGTATCCTATTCAGACATTGAAAGCAAAAGGCAGAGCAGAGTTGATTTCCTCTAAGGCACTCATGATTACACATATTCTCAGTTTACTCGTAATAACATGACAAAAACACAGCGGGTGTAAACTTGTTTTTTTTTTTAAGCCAAAACAATGCGACAGTGTTTATCTCAGATATGACAAACTTTAATGTGAAAGCAAAAGGAAGGCTTTTTTTTTTTTTTGTAGGAAAAGTTCAGCGTTCAGAAAAAGAAAGAAAACTCATTTCTGCATCACACAGTAAATCAGATGAATGACCTCAAATTGAAATAGTCTCTCATTGTCTCACTATGAAAGGACTGTTTATAAATTAATTCCTACACAGCACAAATGAAGGACATAATGGTATGAGTAGAAAATTAATTCCAACTTAAAATTTCTGTTTGTTTTTGAAAAATGTGTTCCTGGTTTCAGACAATCAATGAAAAATGCAGGACTCCCATTTCTAATCGTCTCCCATTGACTGTGCATGCTTAAAGCAACAAGATGTAGCTTTGGTTAGCTTTGGCGGGTCTCCAAGTGCAACAGCACGGTCGTAGGACAGACATTGTGCTGTTGCACCTACCACTCCAAAACAACCCGCATTTATTGACAAGCAGTGGGTGAAACGCCGGCAAAAACATTTCAAGAAGCCAAACAACAAGTTATTGGATTTTGCGCAAACATGACATTGCAAACAACTTAATCCTGTGGTTTGTGAACTGTTTGCATATGGAATAAGTGTTTGTATATGAAACTGTTATCATGATATATTGGCTGTGGATTAGTGGCTTCATTGGAGACGGTGATTTATTGTTTGCTTTTTAAGGTTCCAAAAGTATAAAGCTAACTAGAAGATTGGCAAGGAAAGAGACAACTTGTTGGTGTTAGGATAGATGACTTTATGCACCTAAACAATACAGCCTTATGTTACATCCAAATCTAGTGTGAACAACTTTTGAACGGCATGTACACTCTGCTCCTTGCTCAGTCACTGTCTTTTTCGCTTCTTAGCTTCATCCCTCACCATCATCTTCCGTCTCTTAGCCTCAGCCACTGTGTGAAACAATATCCAGACAAGCTAACATGCTAGTACCTAAACGCAGTATGCATGTATCGTGAGAGAATGGTAGACCACGGCCAAACTTACAAAGTGTTATAAGCGGGTATGCGGGGGCGATCTGTGGACATGAGATAAACTCCAGTCCTCCTGTTTAAAGTTGTCGTACTATTCAAGCTGGAAAAGTTACATATCCTTCCTTTAAAAGGCAGATTTGGCTAGTTAGCTGCTAATTTTATCTTTAGCCAGCTCGCATATCTCTTGAAAAAGATTTCTCTAGCTGACTTTAATGTTTTTAGTCAACTCCTCTACAACACAAAGGGATCTTAAACATTCAATTGACAAGAAACTACGGAATATACTTCCATAAGAAACAGGATAATTCTGCATGTCCCCGGGCTAGCTAGCTTGTCCCAGTGTTAAAGTATGATGTGGAAAAATGTAATGTCAGTCCATTCATTCAAGCACACCCCCGTGGCAGTATAGCTTATGTCCTGTACTACTTCAAATTGCCAAAAATACATTTGATTTATAACACTGGGAAAGGAAAGGATTTTAAGGTGAGGGCTAACTGATCTACTTGGCATACAAATAGCGGATTTGGGTAATATTGGTTGTTGTTGCTGAATAGTGAACTCCTGAATATCAGTTAAGAATCAGAACTGAGCCATTATACTGTAAACTCTAGGTTGAACATGCTAATTTGCCCTCATCCAAAAACAGATCATTACCAATTTGCTTCATGGCCACAAGGTTGTGAAGTAGGTAGCGAGTTAGCCAGACAATCACATCATTGCAATCTGATTAAAGCAGAAAAAAAACACATTTAAATCCAATAATCTTTTGAATTAACCTCCTGTGTTAATGGTAAACTGTTAAAAAACGTGACACCGACCTCCAATCTTATTAGTGCAGAACATGACTACGAGTTCTTTAACATGCCCTGATACGATCTTTGATATGATGGTCTATTTAAACACATTCAGTACATTAGAATTAAAAGGAGATTAGGTACAATAGTGACTGTTAATGTGAGGGCTTCATTTTCCCAACCTCTTTGCTACGTCATTATAGGCTTGCTCAATTTCCACGTCAGCTGCGCACGTGTTGGTGAACTCGTCACGGCTGTAGGCGTTGCCAAGGTAACGCCACAGCCCTCTGAATTCAGACGGGAGGTCATAGTTTCTGTATTTCTTTGCAACCACCTGGCAAATAAAAGCAGTTGTGATATTAATGAATTGATCATTCAAACTTTTTTTTTTCTTTAAAGCATGAAATCCCAAGAAATGTTATCCAATGACATTTAAAATAGAAGTCTAGATATTACGCTAGACACTTTTATAAAGAGACCAAACGTTAGCCACAATGAGTAAACACTTCTTAACATTATCAACATTCCTACTAACTCCAGAGGAACCAAACTCATTGGTGCCACATGGCTAAAAACGTGGTATGTTAAATATACACAAACCCAGAGCAGGTTACCTTGACAACGTGAAGTTTGGGCAGGAGATTGCAGTCAGCCAGCGTCAGTTCGTCTCCGTCCAGGTATTTGCGGTTGGATACTCCATCACCTCTGTGTCCATCCTGAACCTCGTCAGGAAGCGGACTGTTTAAATAGTCATCCAACTTTGCCAAGGATTTTTCTAGACTCCTTTCCAGAGCTGAAACACACAGAACAAAAACAGATCCAGAAGTTATCACAGTTCATCAGTAAGGAATCATATACACAAACGTTTATTCTCATTGAATCCGATTTACTCTAAATTTGTATTGGTTGTCCTCTATTTTAAACTTCAGGATGCTGATATCCCAGCATTCCTGGAGAAGGCCGCTGTGTTAGACCCCAGATTCAAATCCAAAATGGACAACAATGAAATCTGGGACAGAGTCAGTGCAGCAGCAGTGGCAGCAAACACACCAGCAGCAGCAGCAGATGTATTCAAATTTTAAAATGCCTTTGATTGTAGGACTTTTGTTCTTGCTCTGTGTTTTACACAGTGAATTTATTTTCCAGCTGTCAGAGTGGGAGGAGACAGAAGAAGATGACTACGGAAGTTTTGCTTATTGTGCTGAATGATGATAGATGGCATGAAATATTTAATCCAAGACTTGTGCTTATGTCCATGATTTCAGACTCCACCCATAAAACTGCAAAAGAAGACAGCCCTATAGGAACAATTTGGAGAAGAGGACAGTAAGCTTCTGTCCATGCAGCAGCAGCCCCATGTTTCCAAAGCCCAAAGAGTAGATCCAACTACAGTACATAGAAGCCTTCCTCCCATCCCAATAAAAGACAGCGCTCCCCTCTGGTGGTGGATGAAGAGGGACACATTCCCAATGGCGTCAGCCTCAGCTGAGAAGTATCTCTGGGACTAAGCGTCCTCCACACCAACTGAGAGGGTGTTCTTCACAACTGGAGACACCTTAAGTCCAGAACTATCTCGCATCCTTCCTGCCAAGGCAAAGGTTCTCATTTTTGTGTAGAAAAATTGTGAATCTACCAAAGTTGATAAGTGCAGCTGTACTTTTGGTTAATATGTTGTTGTTGTTGTTTTTTTTTACAGAAGAGCTCTATGTTTTATGGCATTTGGATCAAGTTAAATACAAAAGGAGCACTGTAAATATTCCCAAATGTTAGTAGACAAAGTTTTATATATTGGGAAACTTGTCCAGTAAAAAAATGTACAGTATAAAGAGACAAAGATAAGACGTGAAAGAGTTAAAGCAACTAAACCCATTTGAATTTTTTTATTCCTTCACCAATTGAGAATCGATAAGGAATCGGTATCACTATATTCTTATCAATTCCCATCCCTAGCCATGATACACAGTGCTTACCATGATTTTGATCCGGTCTTGTGTTTTTGACGTAAGCTGAGAATCTGGCAAATATGTCTATTCCAGCTGTGTTGGATTCACGGTTCTTTGCTGCAAGTTTGGGGTATCTAAGAGGGGAAAACCCAAGGTTATTATTTTCACACTGTTTGCTTTGTTTGTTCCTGTGTGTGAGACGTACTTTGGTGGGGCCAGCCTGTCCTCCAAATACTCCTCTATTTTGTTGACATCAGTGAGAACTTCCCCTTGGAAGGTGAGGAAAGGTGGATGGGTCCCTGGAGCCAGGTTGTGAAGGTCAGCAGGTTTCCTAATCAGATTGAATCCTGTTTTATCTCGAAGTTGACATTTTAGGAACGATTTCATAACATTTCAAGTTCAAGGCAACAAATATTCTAATTCTTTGTGTGTAATCAGCTGCACTTCTCGCTTTCTAACCAGAGCCCTATTTCATGATGAGAATAACCAAAAGAAAATTCTTTCATTGTAACATCAAAAATGAGAATGACAGAATTTGAAAGCATTTTAAATGAAATAAGAATGGCTTTGAGAGCTATGTTAATGCAAGGTAATGTTGATATCTATTTTCAGTTTCACATGAATACTTGCTGAGGGTTTAAAACTGAATTAGTTGAGGACTTTTATTTGTAAAGGGACTATGTACAATATTAACCATAAATGTTGCAATGTGATGTATTGTACCAGAGTTAGCTTGGAGCTAGTTTACATCAGCAGGTTTCCCACTGGCAATGCAAATTTCACAGATTATAATCCACTGCTGTGGTTGAAAGGCTGTCAGCCCTCTGAGGCCCTCTACTGGCCTGGAGCTGCAAAGAGTTGCCAACCTTGCCTGTTGTTACGCCTCTGCACAGAGTTTTAGCTTTCAGAGAATATTTAACATTTTTCACTGGATTTAAATGTAAAGTAAAATTAGATGTTTCTCATATACGAACTCTGTAATAAGACTTTAAGGCTGAACATGGGATTGGACATTAGAATTAGAAATAGAATTGAATTATGTTGAAGTGATATCTATTTGCATCCATCTATTTTTGTTCCTTTGATTTATTGAAGCATTGTGGTGTTTCAGATAGGAAATATATCTCCTTACCTTTTGAGGTCCACAGTGGTGACATTGAAGACGACACCTTTCAGCCACAGGATCATAAAAAGACGCTGAGAGAAGGGGCAGTTTCCAATGCTCTCCCCATCGATTCCAGCCTGTACAAGCAGAAACACACATTCACATATATACATGGTAAACTAAAGCATGGATCAGGTTGAGCACACTGGAGTGTAAGTCTTCGTTCTGACTCACTCCACTTTACAAATTCACTTACATAAACATTAATAGCTGGTTACAGTCCCTCTACTGGGCACTATGTGGAGCCTGAGCAAACAGCTTTTCCACCTTGTCAGTTTGTGACAAACCAAAAAGTGGATTTATTTTTTTTTAAACTGCCCTCCGGGGACAAATGAAGTTTTTTTTTTTATAGATGTAGTGGTTCTGCTTATGTTAATTTTATTTTTTTAGATAATTTATTTAAAAATAAATGGATGAAAATATCCAAATAACTTCAACGGACTGGTTTAATTTCTTAGAGCTGAGCAGGCGTCCGAAAACAGCGTCCACATTCATTCCTCAGGAGACTGTTTTTTTAAACAATCGTGGATTTGTTAAAATTGCTCACTATAATAAGATCCAGTAGATTTATTGTGTATGTGTCTGAATGCTGGTGTGTAGAAGTGCAACAGGACACTGTAATGAGATGCCTCGTCCAACATGAATAATCCACACTGCTTCCATTAGCCGCTTCACTGCCTGTTTGGACTTCTTGTTCCCAAAATACTTTCACAGTGAATCAGCCACAGAAACGATATAGCTACTGTCTGTACACGACACAACACGCAATTCACAGATTTGCCAGATTTCATAGGTAGGTAAATCACATTTCATTACAAATACTAGCCAAACTGTAATACATACATGTAATACATAAGAGCTTTTTGTTGTGGTTGAAAATAAGCAATGCTCCTTTACCACGCAATTATGTCGTCCATGTGGATTCTCTTATATGCAATGCAGTTAGTGTTGTGTCATCTTATTTGCCATTTTATACACAACGGTGCGATGCAATTCACATACGCCTGCAAACATGTGATATGTTGCAAGAGCTTAAACTTGCATTGACACAGTTACTGTGAAAACAGACTAAAAGTCAATGTCAGGGGTTCCCAAACTTTTCAGCCCGTGGCCCCTAATATGACGATGCAAGAGACCGGGGACTCCCATTGTCCCTGGAGGTGGTTCAAATATTCGACATTGCGCACAGGCCTCTCCACATATACTTGCATGAGGACACTATGCAATAGTCCAAACACCATCATATTTCTGTGAATATTTTCAAATTAATGGGTGACCTATACAATTGTTTAAAAAAAAAAAAAAAAAGTAAAAGTTTTTGGGAGGAATCTCGCGACCTACCTAACAGTGTTTCGTGACCCTCTAGGGGTTCGCTTTGGGAACCACTGGTCTAAGTGCCCTTTCCAGATTTTAAGTTAAGGCTGCTATAGCTTCATACGTTGCATACACATTAAGACTTTTTTTTTGTTATTTAACTCCCTTTAAAAATTTAATTCGTCCATTGTCTTTTTTTTAAATTTTTTTTTTACTTTTTGCCATTATTTGATTGGACAGAGGATAGAGTAGGAAACCAGAAAGAGAGTGAGAGAGAGAGAGAGAGAGAGAGAGAGAGAGAGGGTAAATGACATGCAGGAAAAGAGCCCCGAGTCGGACTTGAACCTGCACCGCCCATCTGAAGGATTGTATCCTCTGTATATAGCTATCTGTGCGCTGATACGTCCACTTTTTTGTTTTTTTAAAGATTTCTTTTTGCTCTTTTCTTGCCTGTATTGGAAAGATAGGACAGTGGATAAAGTCTTAAATTAGAGAAAGAGAGAGAGCGAGGAATGATATGCAGGAAAGGAGCCACAGGTCGGATTCTAACCTGTGTCGCCCGCTTGTCCAAACATGAAGCGCATGCACTCACTTTTTTTTTAAAGTTCAACAAACACCTGTAACTATCTTCTCCTTGTAAAAGTCATTTCCAGAGGTGAAGCGATATTTTCATATTTCACAAATAATTTTTTCAGGTAATGTAAAAAACAAAAAATAATAATAATCCAACTCCCACTCCCAAACTAACACACATGCACATGCTATGCATACTGTTAAACTTCACACTGGTACCATACCATACTGTGCATAACCTTTATCAATTTCAGACCATTCAAAGTTGCTGCTCTGAAGACTGAAAGGAGCGCGGTAATAATTCATGAGGAGAGAGAAAAAGAGAGATTGTCTATGCACGTGGGTGTCAGGTTAACACACACACGGAAAATCAGCACACAACAACAACAACAACATGGCATGCACACGCTTAAAGGAGCCAACCCAACACACTCAACAGTCTTCAGAGGCTTTGTGTGCGTACTACATGCAGCTTTAACTTTACTATTTCAGGCAGAACGGTGTGTGGCATTTGTCCAGGAATCGTTCGATCCTAGTTTAAACAAAATGAATCTATACCATCACTAAAGCTAATACACATAACAGTTCCCACCTTGACAAATAGCTCAATATCAGGGTCCTTGTCGTCCTCAGCTGCAGAATCCGTCATGGTCAAGTAAAAAAACCCCACAAAAAATCCACTCCTGTCCTGTGAGTTTTGTTTCCACAAGTGTGAAGATGTGTGTTCGTGTGTATGTTTGTGAGCAGTTTTGTTTTACAGCAGAGTCTACTCCTGGTCCATGCGTTGAAGTGCGCTTGGTCCCATAGCAGCTGTGTCGGAGTGTCAGCTGAGGACGAAAGCCAACGTGTGTGTGGAAACAGAAGAGAGAGAGAGTGTGTGTGTGTGTGTGTGTGTGTGTGTGTGTGTGTGTGTGTGTGTGTGTGTGCGTGAGGGGATGAATTTGTACCCCAGGCCTCAGCAGTGAGGCGTGATGGTGCTGGGCAAAAAATAACCCCCTTGGGTGGGGAGGGGAGGGGAGGGGAGGGGGGTGTCACTAAAGGCATTAATGTAGTCAGGAGGGAAAGGGCAGGACAAGTCACCGAAGGGTGCCCTACTCCTCCCATCGTTTCCAGCTCTGATTGGGAACATAACCGGGTGACTTTGAATCATTAGGAGTCATCCTTTCCAACTCAGACTCATCAGCACCCTTGGGTCTCATGTTGTGAATTCTCAAGTTGCGTCACTGCCTCACCCAACCGGCCCAACACAAGGAACACAGGAGCACCAAAAAGTCCTCAACAAATGAACACTTTGACCATTTCAATTCAGAAT
The DNA here is from genome assembly GCF_947650265.1 of Symphodus melops. NCBI lineage: Eukaryota > Metazoa > Chordata > Actinopteri > Labriformes > Labridae > Symphodus > Symphodus melops. Next base: position 11,687,272 of record NC_136713.1, read on the forward strand.
TCTAACTCAACATGTGTGACCCGTTTTGAAAGATTTACATCATTTGACCAGTTAAGTGTTTAAGCTTGAACATGTGCTCTCTTTCAGTAAAGCTAAGACTTCATTTCTTCCTAATTTCTCAAAAAGCCTTCACTTTAAACTGTGTATTATTTAAAACATTTTTTTAATTAAAAACCCTCTTAATGCTTAAAGCTCCTGTAAGGAATTTTTGACTGTCTATGAAACACATTACAGTTCATCGTAATGACTATTTGAGCATTACGGACAGGACTGACAAGTTCTATATTGTATTTTTACATGACTAGGATTGCTGTCGCAGGGTAGGTGTCAGAGGGTACAATGTACAACACGCTGACGAAACGGCGCTTACGAACACAGTATAGCTGCAAGCAAGCAACGCTGAACGGGGCCTTGGGGGTTTGAAATATGAAGCACACCAGGTAGCTTTGTGTTTTTGGACTGATGCATGTCATACAGGTCTTACCGGGATTAGCCAATAGGTGGTGCTATACATATACTTCATTTTTGTTTGACATCTCTCAGCAATGCAACGCAGCCCTCCCCTTAGCAGCCTTGCAGCATTCTGCCCTGCCAAGGCTTCTAGACAGCTGGCCAATCAAAGAACAGTGGGCACACTGGGAAGGGGGGGCGGGGGGGGGGGGGTCTTAAAGAGACAGCACAAACCATTTAAAGCAGAGGTGAATACAAGGGCTTCTGTTGACACCAGTAGAGAATAAATGTAAAGGAAAAAGAAATTCATAATGATATATATAGTTACAAATGTTTAAAGCATACAACATTAATGTTTTTGGGTGATTTGGTACATGTTGATAAAAAGGTGTACTGTCCCTTTAAGAACGTGTATGTGCACTCGATACTCTGTTGATTTTGTTTACGTAGAGCTTGCCTCTCAGTGATCAGTTATTAGTTACAACAAGTGAATTACTCAGCCACGTTCACATGAAAATCAGTGGAATTATAACTTTGAATCCGAGTAATAAAACAGAGATTTTCCTTTTTTACAGCGACGTTTCTGGAGTGGACTTTTGTTGAACTGCATCGTCAGAGCTGACTTGTAAGCTATTGCAAGTAAGAAATTGCAATTTCTCAAGACAATTCTAACATCTACAATAAATATTGACCCTTTTTTTTATTAGAAAAATATTTATTTCTGGGCTTTTTTCCCCCTTTATTGGAGAGCAAGGACAGAAAGAGTGAGAGTAGAGCCACAGGCTGGACTCAAACCCGGGCCGTGCCCACGTTATGGACTATAACCTCCATACATGGGGACGTGTGCACTAACCACTGCACCACCAGCGCCCCCAATATTGACATTTCTTTAAGTTGCAAATCAGTCAGAGCTCCTTGATAGGTTTCACAGACTGACAACATGAAAGGTCAGAATTAGGATAATGTGGTACCTTTAAACTAAGTCCATTGACAACACAATGATTGGAAGTATAGTTATGGGCAATAGTAGACCTCAATAATTAATAATCTACTGAAATGACTCAGGGTTATATTGCTACTTTATAAAACCAAAGTTTCAAAGGTTCAGATTTATGATCTTCATTCAGCAAATGGACTTTAGCATGACATTTGTGGATGATGTGATAAATGAAGTGAGTGTGATAAAGGAAACATGTTGTAGCGATTCATATTTACTGAATGAACAGAAGAGTCGAGACTAGAGAAAGGTTTTCCAGGAAGCTGACCGCCCAACACAATAAGTAAGTATAAGTCACATACACAGGAATTCACATGGCCATGCGACAGGAACCATCCCAGCACTGAGTCAGAACATTCTTGTCAGTCCAACTGAGGTTATATTAGGAACGAGACACACACACGCACGCACGCACGCACGCACGCACGCACGCACGCACGCACGCACGCACGCACACACACACACACACACACACACACACACACACACACACACACACACACACACACACACACACACACACACACACACACACACACACACACACACACACACACACACACACACACACACACACACACACACACACACACACACACACACACACACACACACACACACGACATGATGTTAAGACCTATAAATAGGCGCTTGTGCGAGAGGTGAGGTTTGCACGTCCAGGCCCGAACATTAAGTCCAACTCTGGATGTGCCATGGTAAAGTAAGAGACACACAATCACACTATCACATGCACACACACACACACACACACACACACACATTTGGAGATTGTTACTGACCTTGCACACTTGTTCATAAGCAACTGATATGAGTATGCTCATGGCTTTACAAGGCATGCAACTTCTTGGTTTGCTCATGCACATTGCGAGTTCTTTTTGGCCGATACAAACACACACACCTTTAAATATCAAAAAGTCAACTCAAGGGTCGTCTACCTTAACATAAAGTGTGACTTGATGCTTGTCTTCTTCCTTAGGTACATCCTTCTCAGAGGCCGATGAAGAGGACGAGGAAGAGGACGAGGAAGAGGAGGACCTGCGGGAGGAGTCTTTCCTTACCAACACAGGCTCTGGAGAACCCCTCCCCAAATTCAGCTCTTCGATGCGCTTCTCCACATCTGTCTTTTCCTCTCCACTATGCCCGTCCTCCGTCTTCTGTTCCTCTTCATCTCCAGCATGTGAGGACGATGAGGAGGATGAGGAGGACGAGGAAGACGAGGAGGACGAGGAGGCACTCCCTCGCCTCTCCTCTGTTGGTGGGCGAGGTGGAGGGAGAGAAGGAGGAGCGGGTATTTCTCCGGCAGCTTCCTCGATGTTTTCGTAGTGAGCTGCCAACTCTGAGACGTCGGGCGCCTCGTAGGCCACGTCGTATATCGCTGAGGATTGGTTCTGGTAGGTGAGGTCAGGGTTCTCGTACACGTTCTCAGTGGGATCCATTCTGAAAGGAGAGGTCGTGCCAAGTTGGTGAAGCTATCAAGGTGTGCAGCAGAGTGACTTTGATGCCAACAGGGCCGGTCTTATCAAACACAACATCGGACTTTGGACAGGGCAGGCAGGGAGTCATCGCCAACAGCAATGATCCTTAAAGGAGAATGCAACATGACACAAAGATTAAGAAGTCAGATTGCATGAGCACAAGGTGCGTCTTTTAAAGAAAAAAAAAACAATTCTAAAAGAAGCCCTGTTTCTTTAATACTTTCTTTTAAGTTTAATTAACTGCTTTTGATTTAAAGCTCCTGTCAGGATTTTTTAGCTGTTTATAAAATACTGTGAAAACAACAAGTATCCCTCTATATCAGCTTTAAAAGCACGCTGAACCATTATGGACAAAACTGAGTGTTTCTATTAAAAAAGATGTCGATGCGTGAATCTGCTGTCACAGGGTAGGTGTCATGCAAAGTGATTTGACGCGAGCTTGTTTTACAGTTTCCGACGCAAACAGTCAACGACGAGCGATGTGTTTGACTGTTAAAAATAAAGCAGGAGGAGATTTCTTTCAAGCGTATTGCGAGAAGCATCTGTGAAAAACTTTTGGTTTGTGTTCATTTTGGCGCCCCCATGTGTAGAAAACAGTACCTGCTTCTTGCTCTGTACATATATGTATATATATATATATATATATATATATATATATATGAAGGATGTTTGAAGAATTTAAAAACAAAGTGCTATATGGTTGGCGAATACAGTCAGTTTCTAGTTAAAAACATAATTAAAGAGGCAAAAACAGCGTTGAATGCCTTCTTGCTCGTACTCACCTTTTCAGTGCCGCCCACAAAATTTCTATGGAACTGAGATCAGGGCTTTGTGATAGGCCACGCCAATCCCTCGACTTTGTTGTCCTTAAGCCACTTTGTAACTAATTTGGAGGGATGCTTGGGGTCATCGTCCATTTGGAAGACCCATTTGCGGCCTCAACTTCCTGGCTGATATCTTTAGATATTGCTTCAATATGTCCACATCATTTTCTTTTCTCATCTATTTTGTGAAGTGCACCAGTCCCTTCTGCAAACAGCCCCACAACATGATGCTGCCACCCCGATACTTTACAGTTGGGAAGATGTTCTGAGGCTTCATGTATGTACGCATGTATACTTCTGACTTTGATGAAAGTAATGAAGAAATACACAACAATTCTCTGTCTCTTTATTCTGACATTTCACAAATACAAAACACATGTTAATATTTATTGATTTAAAACAAAAAAAGGTTTACTCTGATTTGATGCTTAACAATAAAGAAGTGTATGTAAATATCTGGTTTCGATGCTGCCTGACTAGCTGTTTGCAGAATTTCCTGTGGGGGAAAAAACCCCAGAATATTTGCCAGTCTGGAGTACAATGTTGCATTGTAATGCAGTGTGTTAGTACACTGTGTAGTTATTTGTCATGCTTTTCTAATCTCTACTATTTACTACGACACTATCTCATATAAGGGTTTTAAAAAATAAAAGTTATTTGACAAATAAAACTGAGCAACTCTTAAGACTTTAACGAAAAAATAGAAGATGTAAGTTTAATTCAACCACACCCATGCTTAAACAAACTCTTTAACAGTACTTCAGCAAGAAACAGGTCGGACCTGTTGTCCCGCCTCATACTGTCTCCTGCCTTCATACTGAGAACGAAAACGAAGCACAGAACTTCGTCTCGTGTGACATTGTTTCGTTTAAGAAGGGGAATTTATTTTGAAAGGCCATACAAGGACTACTGGTTACGAAACTGCTGGCTTGACAACATCAACAACAATAGTTTTGGTTAATTTCGAGGAAGTAGAAGAATGATGGCGCACATTGAATAGAGTGAATGGAAAAGTAATTCAGCTGAATTACCTGGAGGATGTCATTTATTAACAGGTAACGTTATTGGACGGACTGTCTGTAATATGTTTATTTAAACCTCAAAACGCAACTAGGTTAATGCTTTTTTTTTCTAACCCATTACACGTTTAACTTAAACATTTACCAACTTTATGATGTAAAAAAAAAAGTAGCCTATGTTTGAAAGATTTTTTTTTATTTCAAATTTAAATTAAAAATGATAAATTTGTGTTAATTTTAGTAGTTGACAGTAAGTACAGTGACTTCCTGGCTTAGGTAGCCTGTAGTGTCGCTGAAGAATGCAGACTACTTCAGGTGGGTGCCGGTTACGACACTGGAAATAATAACGCTCGCGCAGGTTGACCTACGTCCGTCATATTTTGTGCCTAAATGTTTTTTTCTAAAAAAACAAAACAGAGTGACGGTACAACCACTGCATACAATAAGAACAGGACGCGTTCAAATGGATTAATGCACTTCAAAAAACAACGTCTAAAATGTACACAGTGTACAGAAGTTTGTCTAAAGTTTTTGTATTTAGAAACAAGAAATTACACAATTATCGGATGCATTGGACTTCTCTTTTTGGTGCTATGGTAGGTATCACATATATTTTTTAACTGATTCTGATATTGTGACATTAGTTGTAAAAAAAATTTAACCAACATGACTTGTAATTTTAATTTATTAAAACAAATGTTTCCATATGAACATCCCTAACTAAGAAATGGACATGGTACTAATCATATCTTTTGAACAGGTGCTGTTTTTATATTGAAAATCTTATCTGTGTTGAACAGACCCTTCAGCTTTGCCATGTCTGAACTAAACTAACATGTAATAATAGATTACAGTTTTATTTCACTTCCTCTTAGGATGTTACGGAAATTACTTCTGGCTTTCCTGTGTGGCGTAACAGCTCAACAAGCTCCTCCACCTTTGCTGCTGGTATCGTTCGATGGCTTCAGAGCAGATTACCTGCAGAGGTTCCCAATGGTGAACCTGAAGCTCCTGTACAACCAGGGGGTTCTGGTGGAGGAGCTCACCAACGTCTTCATCACCAAGACGTTTCCAAACCACTACAGCCTGGTAACCCTGCTGTTCTCCACAGCTGTTTATCTGATTTAATCACTTATTTTCTCAGTCTGTGACATCACAAGTTGGATTTTGGTAAGAAAATCTCCTCCCCTCTCCTGGCATCTCCTCCCATTGACTCCACCTCCAGTGGACCTGAATTTCCCTCGGGATCAATAAAGTATCTATCTATCTATCATTTAAAGAGACGCACACACCAAAACGGAGCGTTCAGAGAGAGCTGGTTTCTACAGGGTCACAAACCTCCTCTGCTGCTTGATTCATGTTATATTTGAACCAAAGCACAGCACAGATGTTTCATTTAGCACACAGGGGGACTATTTGAAAAGGGGAAAAAATTGTGTAATATGTCCCCTTTAATAATGTGTATAGGGTGTGGGCACTATAAAACACCCTTTAAATGTGCTTTGGGGTAAGAAAACTTTACAAATTAAACCTCACATTGTAGGTCTTTGTTTTCCCCATTCAGGTTACAGGGCTGTACCCAGAATCTCATGGCATAATCGCCAATAACATGTACGACCCTGTCAGCCGCAAGCTCTTCCACGCTGGCGGACAAAATGAACCATGGTGGTGGAGCGAGGCGGAGCCCCTCTGGGTCACAGCCCTGGACTCTGGCTACAAGACGGCAGGGATGATGTGGCCCGGGTCAGATGTGGCCATAAGAAACCGCACGCCATCGCACTTCTTGCCCTACAACTCTCACGTGACGTTTCGGCAGCGTTTGGGGAACGTGACAAACTGGATTCTTGGAGATGGAAAGGTTGAGGAGTTAAACGGCGTATTTCCACTCCTTATTTTCTTTTTGAGCCTTACAAGATCGGATTTCCATTCGCTCTATCGCACCACAAACTACTACTACTGATCATCAGTTAAAAATCAGCAGACATTGTCTGACACCTTCTCCATATTCCAACAGGAGGAAGGAGTGAAGTTTGCAGCTCTCTACTGGGAGGAGCCAGACAGATCAGGTCACCTTTATGGCCCTGACAACACTACAGAGATGGCTAAAGCTTTGAAGGAGGTACAGCAATCTGCAAAAGAATTAATCAAGCTCGTCAACCCCCCCCCCCCCCCCCCCCCCAAAAGTGAAAAATCAATATCCTTCAATGGTATATACAATTGTTTTTAAAATGATTTTGGGAATCGTCCTGGGCTTTAGTCTATGGAAACGCTGCAAAATGCGTGCCGCACCGAGACGTACTGAAGTTGGTGGAAACGGGGCTTTAGATGCACAACTTTACTTGTCGATCTGATGTTAAAAGAAGCACATTTAATTCAAACTGCTGTTCCCAGCAATTATGCATGCGCTTTTTGAGTTCAGGTTGACGACAACGTCGGCGTACTGGTTTCAGAGCTGAAGCGGACTGGTCTCTGGGGTCACATCAATGTCCTGATAGCCAGCGACCACGGCATGGCTCAGTGCTCGACGGAGCGCCTCATACGGCTGGACGACTGCCTCAAACCAGAGAGCTACACGCTGGTGGACTTCACCCCTGTGGCAGCCATTCTCCCCCATGAAGGTAACCATAAAACAACGAGAAGATTGTTTTGGTTGTAGTATAGAAAGTCCAAATTTGCCTCTCTTTTCTTCTGTGGCATCGTTCACTAAAGTTCCCATTTCAATGCGTGTGTTTTGCAGATCCAGAGGCCATGGTGGACCTGCTGAATAAGTGCCATACTCATATAAAAGCGTATTTGAAAGAGGACATCCCCGATAGGTTACATTACAGCCACAGCATACGAATACAGCCAATCATAGTGGTTGCTGACGAGGGCTGGACCATCGTGCAGCGAGGGAACAAGCTTGGTCGTTGTGCGTATTTAGCTTTTTTCAACAATGTTTGTCTTAATACAGAGCTTTGGCCAAGGACATTTTTAATGTCACTTGTTATCCACTAAGGTTATGTCCATTGTGACCACTTTCGAAGACTTTTCAAAAAAGTTGCCCCATGTATGGAGGCAGTAGTCCTTCAAGTGGGCGGCCCAGGTTGGAATCCAACGTGTAACTTCTTACCTTTACATTTCAGATTCTATCCCCTGTCCTATCGCTGCATTTAAAGGCATAACAATATACACATATATATATATGTATATTTATATATATAAAGAAGTCTAAAAATGTTTAAAAAAATGACAGATGTGTTCTTCCTGAACTTGTTGTATTTAAGCTAGCAGACCCAATCATTCAATCAATATTATTACATAATGTAAAAAACAGCGTGCCTTGCAAAATGTGGGACTGTTCCTTTAAAATGTTGTTTACATCAAGCTGAGATACAAAAGTGGTCCTCCATACAAATGTTCAAGATTTCAAATGAACACCATGAGACCGTGCAGCAAACATGAAGCTATTGTACAAGTGCAAAAAACTGCAGTTCATCTGGTGTCCACTTGAGGCAGACCTCAAAAGCCAAGAATCTCCATGAGGTCCAGTTTAAAATGTCCCTATTTACAGCAGAAAGAAAGCTGTTACAGACCGTTTTTAAAAAAAACGGCTCTGGACTCCAGCTCTCGTTTACCCCCAAACAATGTACAAGGTATGATTTTTTATTTTTTTTAAAAATAATTGCTGATATCAAAGCTTGGAGTTATGCTTACATGTGCATAATTATGAGCATGGCTGATTTTAACTAACACCTGGGTGTGTTGTAGCTGTTTGTTAGTAACGAACTAAAAAAATAGATTAAGACAGTATTTTCAATATGTCACACACCACCACTGGGCTTTTAAACTCTACCTCAAAAAGCAACGGATGACATCACGTACACAACGTTCATTTTATTTATAAGCAGCTCACAGGCCTTCCACTTATCAACTCTCTCTGTTTCTTACCACTAGTGGGTGAACATGGCTACGACAACGCCTTCCCTAGCATGCACCCCTTCTTGGCAGCGACGGGGCCGAGTTTTCGCCATGGTTATCGAATCAGCAGTTTGCAGAGCGTGGACATTTACCCGCTCATGTGCAGTCTGCTGTCAGTGCCTCCGCGGCCCAATAATGGCAGCTTGACCCGAGCCCGGTGCCTCCTGGCTGCTGAGTCCTGCCTGGATGTCGGTGTGATGATCCTGCTGTTAGTGGGCCTCCTCCTGCTAATCATCACAGTTGCAAGTAAGTCGGAATAACGACAACGATGTGTGTGGAGCGTCTCTGCAGTGGAAAGACGCAGTTTTGTGCACGTTTAGTGGAAAAGCAAAACGCGGTAGACCTGTAAAAAGATCAAAAAATTTTGCAAGCAGTGGCGGAGCTAGACTTTTTTTTTAAAAATTGGAACGACCCAACTGGGGCACCGACTTCGGGTGGCCTGATGAGGGGTTATTTCATTAAAAAAAATTAAAAAAAATTAAAAATATTGATAAAAATACAAATCAAACATTTTGAACTGGAATGAAACGAAAAAACGCATGAACAAAAAACATGAACTTACAGTATTGCATGTTTACAGAAATATCTAAAATGAAAGGAAATAGTGGAGAAACTTTTTTTTGTTTTTGTTTTGGACCTTTAGATAATGAGTGATACACAGCGTACTCAACATTTTAGTGCCCACGCACCATTTATACATGAGACTCCTTTTCTGTGCTGTACATTTATGAAAAATGTTTTGTCACTGCACTCTTTGTCTGTGACTGACCATCAGAGTGACGGGTCTTCTCTCTTTAGTTTTGTTTAGGTTGGTGTGCCGCAAAGGTGGGTCGGACCGCCTGATCTTACTGAACAGCACTGAGTCAGATCATGGCAGTATATGACATGTCTTCATTTCAACGGGGAAACACTGTATGGAAAAGGGTGATGGGCAGCATCACTAAAACCAACAACCAGCACTCTCTTCACGCAAGTGTCAAGTACAACGAAAGCCTGGTGAGCAATAAGTGGAGGAAACTTTTAAAATGACACTGAACATTACAGCTGCAGGGACGGCTGACTGGTACCGACCGTTCAAAATGTGCCTTTTCTTCAAAACCTATTACAATGGATTTATGGAGGAGTATTAGGGCCACTGAATTTTTTTCAGAAATGGGATTTTTTTCTGAGGAAAAAACCCCCAAAACATATATAATGTGCTGGAAGTGAGCAGCATTTTTTTTTACTGGAATGTATCTTATTGAAGGGAAATATTGACATTTTACCTCTTTTTTTTGTAATGTTACCTTTTGCCAGCAGAGGGAGCCGGCAGATCATTTTTCAATATATGTTGTATTTAAATGGGATCCTTTTTTCACTAAAAAGAAAAAAAAACTTAAAGTGAATGTTGGCATCTTGCTTTTTTAAAAAAAAGTATCCTTTTGTCTGGAATAATCAGGTCACATCGTGGCGCAACAGTAGGTGACAAAATAGGGAGACCACACAGTCTGTAACATTATTCAAAGTATTATTTAATTACAATTCTTCTTTTTTTTAACACATCCGACAAATTGAACTTTATAATGCAGATTTTTAAGTTTAAATGTCCTAATACTCACAATAACGCCAATCACACACCTCCCCTGTCGGACTCAGCATCAGCAGCCTCGGCGCCTAGGAGCAATTTAAGAGGAAGAAGGGAAGAGACTGCAGAGGAGTGTAACAAGAAGTGAAGAGGATATGTGGCATGTTAGAGAGTTACAAAAGGTGCACGTGACAGAGCATCAGCCATTATATTACCTTTTCCTTTAAGGTGCTGTATGTTCAAGTTATATGGTTGCAAAAACAGCTCATCTCATGAGTCTCTGATTTGGATTTTGTAAAGAGTTAAAAAATGTCAACGGATTATGATCAGTAAATACTCCGGGGTCAAGGTAGACATGGAAATGTTGTAAAGCCAAAATCAATGCCAACGCTTCCTTTTTGCCATTTGCTAGTTGTGCTCACTACAGTACAAGGACCGACAAACTTGGCTTGAAATGGTGACCCAAGTATCGGCAACAAAGCCAGCACTCGATCACCCTCACTGAACTGACGCATCTCAGATTGTTGGTCATACAGATGCTTCATCTTAGCCTGAGATTTCACTAGTTTTTGTTTTGCCAATTGACTGGCAAAGTGTGTCGAAAACCATTTACATACTCAATCAAATTCACCATCCACTCATCTCGAAGCACAGTCAAAGGTCCACGTACCTTATGGCCAAAGACAAGGTCATTAGGACTGAACCCAGTGCTCTCCTGACACACTTCCCTTGCAGCCAAAAGCAACCATGGCAATCCTTCCTCCCAATCCCTACTCAGCTCAGTGCAATATGAGCGCAACAAAGACTTGAGAGTTTGGTGAAAACGCTCCAAAGCACCTTGGCTTTGTGCGTGATAAGCAGATGTTTGACTTTTAACTGCTTCAGAACTTGTGAAAACAAGTGCAATGAGAAATTTTACCCCTGGTCACTCCGGATGATTTTCGGTATACCAAAAATCACATTGAACTGAGTCAATGCTTTAACGACTGATTTGTCTGTGATAGTACGCAACGGATATGCGGCAGGATAGCGTGTAACCTGACACATAACAGTCAACAGATACTCAGAACCAGATTTTGATCTAGGCAAAGGTCCAACACAATCTATGATCAAATGTTCAAATGGATTATCAATCACTGGGATTGGATAGAGAGGTGCAGGCTTAATACACTGGTTAGGTTTACCCGTCACTTGACATGTATGGCACGTCTTAATGTAAGCCGTCACATCACGCTTGAGGCGGGGCCAGAAAAAATAGCGCAAAATGTGATGGTGCGTTTTATCAACTCCCAACCTCTGACCGGTCTGGTCATGAGAACACTTCAACACTTCATTTCGTAACTTAGTAGGAACCACTATTTGGACGACTGGAACACCAACACTGTTGGGACCCTGGGAAGCCCACTTGCATACCAATACACCACTCCACAGAAAGTAGCCAGAGGCTCCACTTTCAGCTTCACTGCTAGGTTCTACTGAGGCAAACATCATTTAAAGATTCATCAGCTTTCTGCTCAGTGATGAGCAGAAATGATGTACATCTAATTCCACATCACACTCTTCCTTCTCCTCTGAAGAAGTGCATTTAGCTTCCTGAAGCCACAAATACTTCAGGAAACTCCTTTTCACAATCATCAGTTTCATTTTTCACAGGTCTCAACTCAGTAGGTAGGCAACCATCAGCCCAAACACAGTTGGCAACCAAATCATCACCAAGAATAACTTTTATTCCATCTGTAGGCAAAGCAGGCCAAACACCAATTTGGACATCGCCATCCTCCAGGCCACATGACAGATTAGCTTTGTGTAAAGGCACACAGAGAGGAATCAAACCCATTCTCCGTACCAGAACACAATCCCCGTCTCCTGAGAAAAAGGCAGCACAGAAGCAAGAATAAATGAATCTTTTGCTCCTGTATCACGCAGGATTTTAACAGGCACCATACGGTCACTATCCTGGAGTGCTACAAACCCGTCAGACACAAAAGCTTCAAAACCAGAATACTTCTCAGTATCATGTTCAACTGTTTCCCAAGACAACTGCAACATTTCGAACAGGAGCACTGAGAGCAGCAGGTTTGACATATTTACCACCAGTGCGACTTCTGCTTTTTAGGAGAGGACAAATCAGCCTTCCAATGTCCCCTTTCATGGCAGTAATCACAATCAAAACCAACCGATCCTTTGCCACGGTTCATCTTTGCAGACTCCGACCAAGATGTCTTTGACAGATTACCATTAGCTTTAGCATTATCCAAAAAATGTTGTTTCCCAAATTTACCTGAGTGAGCCAGCACACAGTCATCTGCCAGAATGGCAGCTTCAGAAGCAGTTTTTACACCTCTCTCAGCAACATGAGTAGCAACTTCAGGTGGAATGCAATTTTTAAATTGCTCCAACACCATAAGATTACACAGGTCTTTAAAAGTGTGCACATCCAAAGAAGAGCACCATCTGTGGAAATGTTTATTTAGATCCCTTGAAAACTCAACATGTGATTGTTTATCAGATTATCTCCAGGACCTAAAACGTTGCCGATAAGCCTCTGGTACCAACTCATAAGCCTTCAACACTGATCTTTAGCAGTAGAATAATTCTGACTGTCAACTGCACTGAGTGCTGAATATGCTTCCTGGGCCTTTCCTGTGACTAACAGACTGCAACATAACTACCTGGTCAGCTTCAGGCCATCCTCTTCCACTGGCAACACGCTCAAAAAGAGAAGAGAAAGTGTCTGGGTCTCTCTCATCAAACTTTGGAACAAGACGCAAGTTACCAACCGAGTCAAACATTCTTGGACTTTGGTCAACTGCTGCTACAGGATCACCTGAAAACCCGGACAACCTACCAGCCTTGATGAGATCTAACCGGTACTGCTGCAATTCTAACTTCTCCTTTTCTAAAGACTGCTGAAGCCTCTCTCTTTCAATGCCTAATGTATCTCTTTCCATTTTCAAGTGCAATAGCTCCTTTTGCTGCTCAAATGACAAAGCCACCGAAGGAGGAACCACAGACTCAATTACTCTCACTAGTAACTGACGAAACAGCATTTTCAATTTAAGTAGCCCTTAGATGCTCTTTAATGTCTATTTTTAACCATTTGTCTTCAAGATCAACGTCATACTGCTTAGCGAGCTCTAAAAGCTGCTCTTTATTCAAACAGTTCAACAGCTCCTCAGAGGGAGAGTCGACAAAACAAGAAATAGAAGCCATCATCGGACAGTATTAATCCCTGTGGTGCAATGAAACTTAAAGCTTCGCCGCTATCTACCTACCCCAAATCTGACTAACTACCCCGTAGTCTTCATGCAGCTACTGGTGGTGGGTACTTAAGGACTATGCAGCGACCCCTTTGATTACAGGGAGGTGACCCCGAGACAACTGCTCTAACCGCTTTCACTGCAACACTAACCCAACCAATAAACCAATCCCAAAGGAGAAACGTTCCTTCATCCTACAAGGGAAAGCTTTAATTTGAGCGTTTGCACATGAAACAATTAACACTGTCAAATGGCTCAAATTATCGCAAAACTGTCTCCTAACCTTTAACAGACAGGACAAATGCTCTAGACTAAACAAATTGATGAACTAGACAAAATACGTCAATCAAATCTGTAACTAGTCAACGAGACTATAAGGCCTCCCAAAACTAGTACTTAGCAAGTTCAATGCTCAAAGTCAAATACTGACACTGTTTCACCCTCTATCTCCTAAAGGCGAGCCCTAAACCTTTACAAGTGCAGCGAAATGCAAAAAACAGAGGTGACAAACCAACAGCAGAACATACAAGCTTCTTAACAAAAGAAACTTACCTGAGCTGGACGAGCCTCCATTTTGTCACATCGTGGCTCAACAGTAGGTGACAAAATACGGAGACCACACATAGTCTGTACCATTATTCAAAGTATTATTTAAGTACAATTATTCATTTACAAAGTGTTATGGTTGTGAGAAAGGTCAGTGTTTATGCAGTGAGGAGTGTGTGTGTGTGTGTGTGTGTGTGTGTGTGAGTGTTGGTGAGTAGCCTGCTCAGGTGTGCTGCATGAGAGTCCTCCTCGACTCCACCCACATACCTGCAACAAGGAGAACATAGCCAGCAAAGAAAAAAACCAGGAAGAGGCCGACTCTGAGGCCGTCACACTGCATTTTAAGGTGATATGTTACCAATAAATCACTGTATTGTTTAAAGGCAATAATTACTCTTAAAGCTACACTGTACACTGTAAATGGTTATTCTGAAGAGGCTGATTTCTATCCATAAAAGCATTTAGATGAAAATAATTTCCAACAAAAGTCTAAGTTAGACGTCATACCAGTGGAACAAGGTGATATTTACGATGAGAAAATAACATTTCGTTTCACTAGCCATGTAAAATGAACCTTGTGATGGTTATTTAAAGGATCTTGCAGAACAGCTTGAGACGAGATTTCATTTACTTAAGAAAATGATAGATGATTAAGTTCAGTGAATGGTTTGTAATCTGGCAAAATCAATATGCAGCTTCCTCCTACAAATAGGGTCATAAAAAACAAAACAAAACCAGTTTGTCTCATAATCACATGTCGATTATGAGACGATATTCCTCCATCCTTCAAAACCACATCTATGTGCCTCGATGTTTGCATTCATTGTACTATGTTAAATATACAAGTGGAACAGCCATACAATGGACAGTTTAAATTATTCTTACAATGAAACAATGAATGTCTGAATTATTCTACAATATTTGCTGCGATTTAGGCTGTGTGTTTCAAGCAATTTCATGTGGTTGTACACATGTTTCTAGTTTCTCGAACAGGATGATTTATAAAATAATGTATTTGTTATGCCTCTTAATTTGCACCCTCCTCCATTTAGATTTTATCTGATCATGTCTTATCATGCCTTTAAACCTCTCTATTTCAGCCCTGTTCAAAACAGTCTGTGTCTGTAGCTTTAAAAGCTGACCACGCCCCTCAAGAAGGGCTTGGGTGGCTTCAGGGGTTTCTGGCTCTGTCTCCTATTGTAAAAGGAAGAAAGGCAGATTTAAGAGGGCTCCCTAAACTGCAACATGTGACATATTTTCTTTGTTTCCCTTTTCAGAGAACATGTGTTATTAATATCTGTCAGGACCTAAAGACAATTTCAACCAAAATCTTGAAAAGTGTATCTGGAGAAAATTAACAACCCTGGCTTTAATATGTGTAAATGCTGTTTGTGTGCATCTAATTTTGACAACTGGACCCAAGGTTGAAAACCAGTGTTTTAAAGGTACAGTACATCATGTCATAGCCACTTTTAATTTGTTTGATCATCAATGTTACTGTTTTGTCTTTTTTTCTTTTGAAAAGTGTAAAAAAACGTCATGGAAGGTATTTAAGAGTTTTCCTGGAGTTCAATAAAATTTTGAAAATGAGTAAATGGATTGAACATTGGACTTCCGTGTTTCAATTGAAACAAAATCATATCCAGTGGAAAAAGAAACACAGAAAAGGAAAAGCAACACACGAGCGACACACATTTGGAAAAAATGAATTTATATTCCTTTATATTTTTTTTTCTCCATTGCAGTCACAACAATACAATGTAATAAATGGTAAAGATATAAAATCAAAGTAATTACTGACGCATAAACATTTTTCTTTTTTTGTTCAAACAAAATGAACTGTACATGTTTTCATTTATATCTGCTCTACAATATTTGAACTCTGTCATCATTTCTATGTCGTCATCTGTTTTATTGTAAATCTTTGTCTCTTTACAGATAAATAGACTTTATTTTCCGGAGGTATTGTAACAAAAATAACACATTTCCTAATGCTGGCCACCTGGAGCCATTGAAAATATCATTCAACTCTTTGCCAGAATACTTCACTATCTTAGACACAGAGTACACGGACAAAACAAGAGTTACACCAATGTGCTTTCTCGTTTCTCTCCTGATTCCTTTGTGGATGGTCAGAAACATTCGAAGTGGATTTGGGAATCCCCCCCCCATAGACTAGAAGAGTCCTGAATGGTGTTTTTATGAGCCGATGACAGACGCCATCACTTGTACAGTGGAGTTAAGAGGTGTTAGTCAGACAGCCCTGGCTTTCAGTACAATTAGCAAGACAAGTGTTTGTGCTCTGTTTGACCTGTTAATCGTATCATTGTACTCTGCAAACACAATCATTTTCTCAGGCTTGTTAATCCCACACAAATGGACTCCTCAAATTGCATTTATTTGACTATTGTACGAAAGGGGTTGTTCCTCCAAAATGCTGAGAAAGAAACCTCTTAAATCCGCATCTTAATTCATTGCTATGACTTGTTTTTAGGAAATTTACATTTTCAGAAAAACAACTTTGTTTCTTAATCACCACCAGATGATTCTGAGGCTAAAGATATCGCTCTCATGTCTGTATGCTAGCTACAGTATAGCCAAAGAAGTATAAAGCTTAGCTTAGCATAAAGACTGGAAATTGGGAGAAAACAGCAACTATTAGCAACTCTTAATGATTCAAACTTACATTTTATATTTGCTGGAAAAACTACAAACAGACTGTGTCCGACACCAATCCCCTCGCTTAAATTCCCTGGAAAAGCCTTTAGATTCAGCAGTTCCATCATCTAATTTCTGGAGGCACTATTTTGTGGATATAATTTCCAACTCTGAATCGATCCCTATTTAATTTATATTTGACTATATTTGGTTCAAAAGTTAGAATTCAGAGTTAATCTTTTAACAAAGCTAGTTTGTGTTAGCTTGCGAGTCGTTTTCTCCCTTGTTCCACTTTCAAGCTAAGCTAAGCTAAGCTAAGCTAAGCTAATCGGCTGTCAGCTCAGGTTTAATGTAGCCTACAGTTTGGGTGGTGCTGAAAATGTGTCCGAATAAGCACCAAAACGTTGCGGGCTGTCTGGCCAATCACCTCTGTAACCTCATCCTGCCTACAGATCTAGTATAAGTGTGCTTATACTCAAGACAACACGATGGCACAGACTCCTACAAAAACACAGTTTCCAGTTAAGCTGATTTTTCTTCTCTCGTCTTACATTCTGGATATTTATAAAGAACATTTACTATCATTACATTTGAAAGATCCATCTAAGCAAAGTCATCGAACATAGATCCAACCGAGGATTACCAGAAAAAGGTATTTACAATCAAAATGCCCACCACGAGAAATAAAATATACTTTGCACATTGAAATCTCTAAAGCTACTTATTTTCCAAGCTGAAGAACACAGTATAAAATAATGAGTCAAACAAAATAAACGCTCATGGTACGTCTTTTTAGATACATCCACATTAAAGTCTAATATGACCCTGCACTGTGCTTTTAGTATCCACACCTGAGTCAAACCACTGAAAGCCTCGCAATGCGTTTTCTGTGATTGAGTTTTGTACTTAAAAAAAAAAAATTGTGGTTGGCCTCAGATCTGATAGAACTGGTCTCAGATCTGATAGAACTGGTCTCAGATCAGAAACATCTTAGCATTTGGCCTCAACTTCTACAAAACCATGATGAGTAATGACAATAGCTCTGGACCAAGCAGTTCAAACTTTGGCTAAAAAAAAAAATCATATGAAGCGTTACTGCCACATGCAGTAATCTGCACACTCATACTCATGCCGCACATACATACAAGCTCCCCAACAGGCCTTATATGCTTGGCAGACCCTGATAGTGGAACATTTATGTGTTTATCCTGGGAAACAAATTCCCACTCCCAACAAATATCAACTGAAAAAAAACAGGCAGATTTATGGAAGAGTATTAGGGCCACTGAATTTTTCTTTATGACTTTTTCCTCCGAGTTCTGACTTTTTTTTCTCATAATACAGACTTTTTGCATCCGTATTCTGACATTAAAATCTAATTTCTGAGATTAAAGACAGAATTTTGACATATTTCGAAATCAAAATTCTGACTTTTATCGAATAATTTTCTTCTAATTTAAATCTCAGAAATCCGACTTTCAGAAACAAACAAACATAGTAGCCCTAATCTTCTCGTACAAACTTGATAGAAAAAATATAACCAAACTAAATAGAAAAAATTAAAGAAAAAAAGAAATACACACATATTTGCATTCCTGGGTTTTGCTCCTTTCACACTCGCTATGCAAATGAAGACAAAAGGCAAAATATGACATACAACAAAAAGAATACTTGTGAACAGTGATGTGGTAAGTTTATTAAGGTCATCCAAGCCCAGAACCTTTCTGTGTGAAACCTTGCATAGCTTTTGATGTGTTGCCATACAATGAAACCGACTGTATTTGTATTCCTTACAGAGTGGGCCTGGCTAAGGCTATGGGTTTCTTTTCATTTGTAGCAAGCAGACTCAGCTGTAGACTAATTGGCGATACATGAGGTTTTGACTATGGGTGATATGAAGGGTAATCTGAGTTAAAAATAAACAGCGATGATAAGATACCTGCAGTTTAATGATGAAGCTACAGCTGAATCGAAGTGCTACACATGAATAATCCTGTAAGACGGTACTGTAGTTTTTGGTTGTGTTCGACCTGATTTGGATTTGTTAAACCTGACTCTGATTGGCTGGAACTTGGGTGCAAAAAGGGACCATGGTTTGGGTCAAAATGTCAGAGCTCAGTGCATGGGGGAAAGCTAGTGGGGACAAACGTAAATCACCCTTGAAGAACCCAGAATCACAGAAGACCTCTGCAGTAGCCACTTATTTTCTAAGAGCACACGTGGCCCTCGAATCTAGAACATTCATGCAAGAAATTCACGAGCACAGTTTGTTAAACAAACAGAAAATGTCTAGCTGTGTTCTCTACAGGTCACATATTTGTTTTTTTTTTGTTTTGTTTATTTTTAGAGGAAAACGTGCTAACACAGTATTCTGTTTTCCTTTTATTCCTGTGCTCTGAAACACTGAACACATGCTTCGTGTACAGTGTGTCCAGATCAGAGTGTAATAAAAAGTAACACCACCCTCCTTATCTTCATCTTTTACAGTTCACTCTGTTTTAAGATTTTGTTTTGTGGGCCTTTATAAGAGAGACAGGACAGTGGATTAGATTCCAACCCATGTGCCCTGCTTCATGGACTACAGCTTCCATATATGGGGTGTGCGAACGACCAGGGTGAGATTACAATATTTAAAAAACCAAAAAAAAACCCAACTTCAATTGTGTAGCTGATAAGGCATTGTAGCTTTTGTGTGTCACCAAGTTTGGCAGAGACAGACGGTGTTGTTGTTTTTTAGTACACTCCTGGACAGATTGACTGAATTACATGATTCAGTCAATCCGAATGTGAAACACTTGATCTATTTGGCTAAATCTTTCATACCACTGTGACCACAACTTTACAAAAAACCATCCAGCTTTACTCAATAGCACCATATGAACATTGTTCCCAAATTATAAAGGGGTAAGGGATTATTGGACGTTAGTGTGAGTGTGTGTGTTTGTGGTGAGGTAGGGATACATCCCTTTGTTGTAACAATACTTTCCACTATGTGTGTGTAGGTGTGTGTGTGTGTGTGTGTGTGTGTGTGTGTACTAGTTATGTCTCCCTGCTGTGGGGTAGGACCCTGTGTGCATGCATTTGTGTTTGTGATTATGTGAGCGTGTACACTAAGCACATCTCCTTGCGTCGGAGACTTGCATAGCTTCAGCGGGACATGAAGAGCAATTGCCCGTTTGGACGGAGCCTTTGGCACAGCCTTGGCCGATAACTGAAGGCAGTACTCAAGTTGCACCATAGAATACAAAGGGACAATCTGCCCTTATTGCACCATAAGTACATGTGTGTTTCATATTTGCACCATATGAAGTGGGATTAGCAGCCAATTGACTCTGTCGCTTGAGCATGTTGCACCATATGAACACCAGTGTTGCTGCTTCTGTTGCGTGTTCACACCTTGTGAAACTACTGAATACTTTGCAGCAAATTCACTATTCTGTCTGATTTTATCTGCTAGCACCACAGAAAAGAAATGTAAGCTCAACCTATCCTGTTCCTCAAACTGAAAGGGATACCTCAACATTTTTTTGGGTTAGTTTCCTTTTTTTTTTTTTTAAGACTGCAGCATTCTGTTAATATTAATTCAGATTGATCACTCAGTCTTTCGCAGGTGTTTCCAATGAGGGTTGTAACACAACTCTGAGGGGGTCATAAGGTCTTGAACCGGCTCATATAGCTTCTGATCTGCTAAAACTTTTCAGTTAATACGAGATCAAGTTATGTAGCGTAAGTCGGTGTTTCAAAGATTTGAAAATACAGAAAAAAAAATCTGATGGTTGTTAAGGTAAAAAGAAATGAGTTAACCAACTCAATTCCTCAGACTTAACAGCTCATGGTTGAGTGGGTAATTTAGACCAATTGCCTCATATCGAAGTGTCCTGAAAGCCCATAATCGCCTGTTTCCTACTCCACACTCACTCGACTGTTAGGACACAATTAGCAACATGCTAACAGTCTGATCACGTGACGCACTTTGGATCCGAGCTAAATGAAAAAAAGCTTTTATCAAGCTGAAAGGAATTCATCAATAATGTACATCCATGTATTACTAATGCAGCTAATTTGCTTTTTAAACAATATTTGACTATGCACTACATTACAGTCACTTAAATGTTGATACCGCTAATTGACTGGCTAGCTTGCTTTTGGATCGTATGAGAGCTGCAAAGCATTGTGGGGCAGTTTAATATGACGTGGGCGCTCACGTTTCATACTTAAAAATTCAGGCAGATCTGGCATAACATCTTGCATAACAAGATGGCATCCACGAGATTGCATAATATGATTGCGGATTTTTCTACATACTCGACATTTTGTCGGAATAGTATGAAAGTATGCGATTTAGGGCAGAGTTAAAATCTTTCTGGTGTTTTTGTTGTGAGTCTAACGATTGAGAAACGAGCCAGAAACATTGACAATCACAGGTGGACACCACTTGAGTTCGATTTTTTTTTAAAACTTTGATACACCTGGGTAGAAAATCGAAGGTTTATATTTCCCAAACAATGTTGAAGTATCCCTTTCAATGCTCTTTCAACTGGTCTACCCTCTTGAACAGCAGTATAACAAGCATATGTAGATTTGTGTTTCTTCCAAAAACCGCGTTTTCACCGGCCGCCATGTAAGTGTTAAGGCAAGCCGCCTGACAGCGAGTGATTTCAGGAGCAGTGTTCCTGTCAACAGGCTGATGACTGATAACTCAGCTCAGTTGTTGCTGCCAGTGTAACAGCTTGGATTACAGGGATAAACAAACCCAAAAAAATAAATAATGAGCCATACATCACAGCTCAGCCGTGGGTGGCTTCTGAGGACTTGATATTGGACGCTTTTCAGGGGAAGACAAGTCATCGAGATGGAGGTGACGATTGAAGTCCAAAACTGTTTTAAACCAGCTTCAGTGGCAGCACCCTGCTAGCGTGGGAACAACATAATTAAGACATCACACACTGGTGGGAGCTGCTAGACAAAAATCTGAATTAATTAGTCTTGTGTGTTTGTTATTTCCTCCGTAAAGAAGGACATGCTTTTCATTTTTTTTCATGGAAGGCTTGAAGTTTAGAATAAACATGGAATTGGCCACATCGGTTTGGTAAGATGAGTCAGTATTAAAGATCTTAACAAAGTGATTTAACAACATATCAAGCAACAGTTATCCATCTTCTTCTAAGCTGCTTCCACTTTGATCTCCATTTCCATTAGCTTCTAACTGTCACGCATACATGCTTAGATTTTGTATTTATAACGAAATAGACATTTTGGTAAACTGATTTGCTTTCTGTCTGACAGGAATGGGGCCAATCTTTTGTCTCTCTGGCTAGACAGGCCTGATTAGCATCATCATAAATACCCGTAGATAGTTTTTTTTCATCCAGCCAAAGTTTTGAAATCCATCCACCGGCACTTCTTGATTATTAGCAACTTTTTTTTTTTTGACTTTGTAAGACTCCCTGTGCGCTGCCAAGGAAAAGATTTAGCAGGAAAGTCACTTTATAATCTTGGCTTGTCATTTTTACATTCCTGTTGGTGTACATACTTAGCAAATAAGCTACGCACGCCATGTTATTGAAGCAGTTCTCTGGGTGATTTCTTTAACTGTTAACACTCCAAGGCAAGTTGATACCCCAGCTTTCAATTTCACACGAAACTTACATGAGCTAATCATTTAATTGCTCTAGCAAGTCTCAAGATAACAGAATCTGATTGATCCATTGACTGTATATGAAGATGGACATATCAACAGCCTCATGGAGTTGAAGCCAAAACATTGAGAGCTCCCCCTGCTGACTCGCTGCAATATAGGTCATAAACCCCGCCTCCACCATGTTAGCAGATGGAGGCTGGGTCTAACTGGAATATTCAAATATGTGTCAGACATTTTTTTTCCTCAAATCTAGATTCTGTGGTGAAAGTTAGAATTATCACGCTGGGACGTTTTGTTTTTAAGAGTTATTTGGTGAAAACATATACACTCCCGACATTTGACTACACTAACAACAAGTTCACAAACTCATTTTATTACAATTGTTGTTTCTTGCTTTTTCTTGCTCTGTGTCGCACTTTTCTTTTTTATTCTTCTCCGAATTTCCTCCAGGGATTAATAAAATATTTCTGATTCTGATACTGGGACCTGTGAGAGTGTGAGCGATGCAATGTAAATGGCATGCAGTGGTCAAAGACTCCTGTGTCACAATTGGCGCTCACGTTTCATTTTTTTTTTTTTGTCCTGTACCTTCCTCACAGCTAACACCGGAGGTATTGGATGAAATCACTGAGAATCACTGAGACTAGATGAACGGTGACCAGAAATGTTGAAAAGAGAGAAGTACAGATGGATGAGAGGAGGAAAAAGAAGGACTCGCGCTGAAGCAGCTTGTTGAGTCATGGCCATGGGACTTGCAGGTCAGAGGGACCCACAAGGACTGTGTTTGTGTGTGTGTTTGTGTGTGTGTGTTTTCTCAGTGTGCTTGTATAAGTGTGACAGATTGCTTTAGTGCCTGTGTGCTTGCATCACGTGCCAATTTGAGCTTGTGAGAATGTGTTTCTAAATCTCCTCTAAACATGTATACAAACACATCTTTGTGGTGCATATGTGCTCATGTGTATGTGCCAACTTGTTTGTGTGTCAGAGTGAGGACTCATACTGCAACAGTTCATAGAGCAGAGGTCCATCACGGTAACGGATGCCCACAGCAGCTGGCGTAATGTACTGCAGGATGTTTATAGTCCTCCGCAGACGCCTGTCAACATAATGGGCGTCCCAGGCTGGGTAACGCTTCCTGGGCATGTCGATCTTTATAAGTGGACCCTCTGGTTTGGAGGTGGGAGGAGCCGACCTCACCTGGAAGACGGGGAGACACGTCTCGGCCACATCCTCTTCTGTCTGGGACTTGGCCATGTGGGCAGGCGTGGGTGGGGCAGTGGGCGGAGCAGATGGTGGGAGGGGGAGTCCCCAGAGCAGCTGGGCGCAGCAGGAAGAGGCGGGGCTTGGCTGGAGGTGGGCCGTGGCGGGGTGCAGGAAGCCGTAGTACAGCAACATGACCAGGACGCCACAGGCGAATGTCAGGTAGACACTGCACAGTGCTGGGACAGCGTAGGAGTCGGTCAACACTGGGTCCCTGTAGGCGTACCTGCAGCACAGAGTCGATGTTAATCAACAGATTTGAGGATTGCTACTGATATACAGTAAGTCACCAAGATTACAGAGGTTATTTGTAAGTTTTTGCAGCATTGTTTCAAGTACATTGTGTGAATGTGATCAGATGGGGCCCCATTAGGGAGGTTCACTGTCATTGCAAAATTTGTACATTTTGAAGCAATGCTGTGGTTTAAGGTTGTCAGTGGTTGGGGGGCCCCCTACTGGCCTGGGGCCCCAAGTAGTTGCCTGTCGTGCCTGTTGACAAGCAGCACCTCTGATCACATATAGAACTGTCGTCGATGGGGCCCCCTTAGGGAGGTTCTGTACTGTCATTGCAAAATTTACACATTTTCGGTTACTTCTTTGGTGCAAAGTTTGTCAGCTCTTTGGGGCCCCAATACTGGTCTGGGGCCCAAAGCAGTTGCCTGTCTAACAAGCGATGCCCTTTTAGCTAAACTCAAATTTTTAGCTAAGTTGACCATCAAAAGTAAGAAATATTAAAATGATTTGGCTGAAAATATGTCATTTCAACGGGCTCTAACATGCCAATCCTTTAAACACCAATCTGTGTAATATTCTTGGTGAGTCTCTCCTTGTTCAAGGATATGTTTTGGAGTCTTGAGGTGCGGTTTTACATGCTGCATTATGTAGGTTGTGCTATTTGTGTAGTTTGTCAGCCTCTTTCAATATTTGCACACCCTCTTTATGCCTTGACTGTTTTCAACTCACATTGCATCACAATAAAAACCTGAAATCTTCACTTCGTGACAATGATTTTGAATTGTCTTGCGAGGTATCACCACATCCTTATGTACCACACTTATGCAGTTTGTTAACATCAATGTCCTCCATCATTAGCAGCTCCACCCAATTGGATCTTCCCAGTGTAAACAATCTTTAAAAAGCAGGTCACAAACATGTACTTCCTTTTGCTTATAAGGTGAAATACTTTTCTAAAGCAACTGGATATTGTTTGATTCCAACAAAATGTGCTCAAACAGAAGAAATGGCAAATCTGCTGGGGACTATTTCCAGCAGCACATCCATCCACATTTGCAGCTTTTGTATGCGCTTGGGGCAGCAGGACGGTTTATGTGGGATTAAGTCAAACAAACTGCAGTGTGTGTGTTCGAGTCATCACCCAGTGCAATAATGTTGCTCACTGGTGTGTTTTTAATATGTGATGAACAACATTTAAGCTCTATGGCACAGTGGAATAAAAACTATCCGGATTTGGACATGCAATGCTTTTGTGTACAAGAAGACAAATAAACAGCGTCACCAGAACTATATTAAAAAAGGGAGTTTTTACATCTGTGTCAGAGTTTCATTCATTTCTAGAGAAGGGTAATAGGACATTGGTAGCAAAAAAACAAATAGCCTTGCACTAACACATCAATTTAAGGTCTGTTTGTCATTTTTCCAAAGCCATGCAGTGGTGAGTGAGGGATTTTGGTTTTTAAAGTGAAGAGATGCGTGATACGCTGAAATAAGTGTTCATAAAAGTGGACGAGGATAACGTAAGAAATGTAGCTTACTCTTATGTTAAAGTAAAGCAAGACTTATTTCTAAAAAAGAAATCTTCACTTTGAGCTTTCAAACTAGATTGGTAAAATGTGCCTCGGATGAGACACCTATCCAGACCCGGAGCCGATCCCAGCTGTTATTGGGCGAGAGGCTTGGACTTTTTGCCAGTTGACCACAGGGCTGACATATAAGCCCCGTTTCCACCAAGCGGTCCGCTATGGATCAGTACAGTTTGGTATGGTAAAGCTTGATCCTGATTGCGTTTCCACAGCCAACCGTGCCATATTTGGTAAACGGCGTGTAAGCAGGATGCCGATAGCTGCGTCAGATCGTAACAGCTAAGCGCTAAGCGCTACCCCGCCAATAAATTCAAAAAAGGAGAAAAATACGACTCAATCAACAAAACCAACGATGGAAGACATCCTATAATTCATCGACTCTGTCATTGGCATGTGGCGAAAGCAACGATTCTTTTGACCAATCAATGGACTTCAATGTTTAGCTCCACCTTTTTGGATCGGATTGATATACTTGGCACCCCAACAGAAGTGTACCAAAGAGTAGGACAGAACGGGTCGGTAATTTGGGGATCTTTCCCGACTTTAATCTATGGAAACACTGCAAAATGCGTTCCGAACCGGGACAAACCAAACTCGTGGAAATGGGGCTTTAGAGACAGACAACCAGTAACACCTACAGATTTATTTATTAATTTAGAATCACAATTTAACCTAACAAGCATGTCTTCGGACTCAAGACATAAAAATCTACCAATTCCGCCTTCTTCTCTATTTCTTTACTGATGTTAAATAACATGCATCAATTTAAGAGATTAAAGGAAGAGCGAATAGTGATATAAAAAAATGACATGTTGCTACTATGACTCACCACAGCCCGGTGAGGATGGTGTTCTCTGCCAGCACCACGATGTAGTACGCCACCATCCGATAGCGTGTCTGCCCTTCCTTCACGTTAAACCAGCAGAAGATGTACACAATGCCAACCACCATATTGAAGAGCACCTCCTCCCACTTGGACATGCAGAAGTCTGTACCTCCATGCACTACCCAGAAAGCCATGGCGCACCAGTGCATGACCACAAAGATGCCGAAGTAGATGTGGAAGAGGGAGGCGAAGAGGGCAAGCGAGAGGACGCGGGACGAGATGGTGAACAGGCGCCAGAAGAGGTGCAGCAGTGCCCCGCGGTAGCTCATGCTGCGCTGGTCGTCACGAGAATCTCGCAGCAGTTTGTGGTAGGAGGCCAGAACCCAGGCGAGAGACAAGAGCGAGCCCAGCGAAGAGATACCTGCGGAGATATCGGAAGGTCACAAAGACAGAGGAAACACAATAAAAGCGATGGGTTATTTGGATGCTTCTTTAGTTTCTTGGGTAAAAGTGTAATCAACGCTTATGAAGCGAGAAGTGCATCACCACATTCTATGACTCATCTGAGCTTTTTTGTGTAGCAATGCGTGTTTGTTCTTAAAAAAGAAATACTGTAGAGTGTGACACCTCAGAATCATAAGCGATGACGCTCATCGGTATGAAACTCGAATTAAAAGTTATTTTTAATGGCCCAGCTGCCGTGTGTATCCACCCCCTTACGGTAGTCATATATTTGCATTTAAGTAAAAGGTGTCTCAAAACTCCAGAGTGATAGAAAGGGATGAATAACAGCAGTTGGTGGCCGCCAAGATGATACATTTCCTTGATGAATAAGAAGCAGGCGGCTGGAGGATTGTGGCTGGCACATCCCCCAAATCACCTATGATTGTGCAGATTTTTTAGGACTACCTTGAAAAAAAAAAAAAAAAAACCAGAGTGAAAATCCAAAAGCAGCACCATCTGCAGCCACAAATCCCTGAGTGTGATGTGTGCAAAATGGCTCATTACTGTTTGTGCATTGTGGGCATCATGAAAACACGGTGTTAAGTTAGCAAAACTGGCAGGAAGTTAGAAGTTGAGTTTTCTCCGAACAACCAAAGTGTGACGATCTCTTAACTCCACGTACACTGCAGAGTCTCGGCTCGGTTCTCCTGGATCATGATGCAGAGCTGCAGGACCAGCTGTGGCGCCGACTCCAGGAAAGTCTCCAGCAGTCGCAGCATGTTGACGTCTGCATACTCGAACATCATGGCCCAGTACCAGCGCCGCTGGTGCTCCTTCTGCCGACGTGACATGAGGCCCAGGTACAGCGTCCTGATGTACCTGAAGGGGATCATTAGTCAATCTAATTAATACATTCACAACCTTCAAATCTAAATGTTTGGACTCAGTAAATCTTCAACTTATTTTGTCACTTTTGATGAATTCTGTATTTTGTAACTTTGCTTTAAAATTTCAGCAAAACTAAGATCTGATGTAATAGAATCTTTAAATCTGACATGGTTAATGTGTCTTGGCCTCATTGTAAATGAATGTCATGCCCAGGGCCACAGCATTGCCTCAAAATGTACAAATTTTGCAATGACAGTGAACCTCCCTAATGGGGCCCCATCTTACAGCACTCACTCTCAATGCCCTGTTAAGTGTTGCATGCATTATTGCTGTGAAAATAATGAGGAATTCTGGTTGGAGGGGCCCCCAATAGATGTTTGCCTAAGGCCCCGACAGAACCCTGTGTCTGAAATTTACTTGGTTTTGATTATTTTGTTTTTTACACATACAGGCTTCTAACACCTTCTTTTTTGGTTGTGTCAATCAATCAACACCTCATAGGTGTTAATCAAGTAACACAATTATAGTCAAACATATCCATTTCCTTTTCAGTGTTACTGTGTTTTTCCAAATTAAAGGGAACAATGATTGAAGAATTATTTGGGTAGCCTGAGTGGCTACCAACCCACAAGACGTGCAATAAATCCACCCAGTCCTTTGTTTGGGTTCTGCCTTAAGTCTAACAACACAGAGAAAGACACTCTGTTTAAACTGTTCTCAACTTGTGACATCACAAGTTGGATTCTGGACCAAAATTCCCTCCCCTCACAAGTTTTCTCCACGCCCAAGCTGAAAGCAAAAATGTTTTTATGCATATATGAATGCAACACCGATGGCAAAGATAAT
Organism: Symphodus melops; assembly: GCF_947650265.1. Classification (NCBI taxonomy): domain Eukaryota; kingdom Metazoa; phylum Chordata; class Actinopteri; order Labriformes; family Labridae; genus Symphodus; species Symphodus melops. The sequence goes on from NC_136713.1 coordinate 11,715,771, forward strand.
TCAAAGTCCTGGCTGGCAAATCTTTCCATCCAGAAATAAACAGCCAAAATGAACAGTTGAAGGAGACACCGTGTTCTCCCTGCTGATCTGCACCTAAAAAACACGCCAAACAACAAATATCTCACGCTGCTCTTCTTCCTTGCACTTCTGATCTTGCTCTATTAATAGCCCAAGCTTTGATCATTGTCTTATCGTGTAGAGAAGATTTGATCTATATTAACTGGGAGATTTTTCTCTCTGGGAAACTACAGCACATGTGGGTGGGATGTAGGCAGAGATCTCAATTAAAATGGCCTCAAGCACTCACGAGTTTGTGAGTATGTGTGCGCGGAGAAGAAGTGTGTATGTCCATATGTTCATGTGGGCAAATGTATTCTATTGATCCTGCCTCCCCGTGTGCGCAATAACACTGTACTCTATGTTCAGTGATGTCATTGAGTGTGTGTGTGTGCTCTTTTGAATTATGTATGACTTTGCATGCATGTACAAAAAATTACAGCCAACTGGTTCAGAACATACAAGCTTAATTCATAACACATAAATAATACACTGGAAGCCACAGGAAGCGCGTCCATGTGCACGCACGCCGCTCATATTCACACATAATCTCTGGCTTGATGCAGAGGCTGGGCATGCGAAGGCACTCAGGCTGCCAATCACAGGAGCACTTCTGGCTAATTAATGATGTAGCGACACAAAGATGAGAGACGGCTGAAAAACTCAGAGTGTTGATTGCTTCCTCTTTTCCCACACGTGGCATGAAACACTCCACCATGTGGGTTTTAATGACATTTGATGTTTCAGTATTCGGGAAATATGACGTACAGTATACAATTTGTCTCACAGCATCTCTAATTCATGACTCCTCATGGTGTTGGTAAAAACATGAATGAGGGTAATGTGAGGAAAGGTAAATAGGCAGGACGCCGGTAGCTATAATGGTTCCCGCTCACCAGAAAAACCACGGCCACATTTGCCAAATGCTGGTGGATATCAGCAGTAGCATGTAACACTCCTAATAGCCACTTTGGCAGGTTGAGTTATTAATATAATTGTGGTCCTCTCAAAAGGAATCCGAAATGATAAACTCATCTAACGTGAGACTAAAACACGACGACTCCAATGAGAACTACCGGCACACAGCGCCGACCCACCAGATCTGTTTGTGAAGCCTGCTGCCTTTGAGCTTGCACGGCTCGTGACCGACGACGAACAGAACACGGAAGAAAAAGACTGTTCAACGAAAGTGGACGTCAGGTAGAGAGTGGGTATGTACTTAGAAGGAGTGGTACATTTTGCTGGTTGCAAATCTAGTTCAGGTAAAACGTCATTTCCCAATTACAAAATTGTGGCTTGTGAAAATTCCGAGTGACTCGTAACTCTGGAAACCACGAGCCACAGAGGCTGGTAAGCAAGAGAGTCAAAAGCCCTTGATTTTTCGCAATAATAATTAACCAATTAACAAACATACTGTATAGGCGTCATACATGCAATGTTTTTTTTCTTTCTGATGCTTATAACCTGCTACCTATACCAAGGTGATAATTGTGGCTTGTGAAAATTCTGAGTGGCTCGTAAATCTGGGAACCACGAGCCACAGTGGCTAGTGAGCAAAAAAGTTAAAAGCACTTGATTCTCACAATAAATCAACCAGTTAGTAAACATGCTCCAAACATGCAATGTTTTGTTTTTTTTAAACTTTCGTTCTGATGCTTATAACCTGCTACCTATTACCAAAGGTGATAAATCGTCAATAGATTTGGGATTAGACAAAGCAGCGTCCTCTGTGAAGGTTAGTGTCGACAGTGTGATATGTGCTTCTCTTAAAGGCCTCGGGTTCCTTTTTTTTTTGGCATTCAGTAAAGGCTGAATGTTAATGGACTTTTCTAGCCATCTTCCAACTCAAAGCGGCTTTTTTAAAAAACATTTTACACGTGACATTTACCCATTCACTCCACATTCACACAGTGATGGGCAGAGGCTACCCTTCACACGCCTCTGGCTTAGTAGCCCGAGCAATTTGGTGTCTTGCTTGAGGACACTTCGTCAAGCTAGGGATGGAACCCTCGACCTTCAGGTTGGAAGATTGACTGACTGTTATTGTGTTTCAACAAATATTAACACTATTACTAACAACCGACAACGCATGGAAGGGCCATTCCTCATCACCAAACAGTTTCTTCATAAACTGTATGTTCACACTGCTTTAATGTTATATTATGTAGCTTAAAATAGGATAAACACACCAAACTGCCATTTGCCCTTGACTCAAGAACAGTGAAGGATAAATAAGCTGCATCATTTGTTTGGCTTTCTTAAAAACTGTAAACAGGAAGTCCCTGTGTATCTGTTCAGGTAAAGGATTGAGGATTTACTGTGCAGCATGGCAGGCGACCCTGGCAGGCAATTAATGCCTTTACATGGAAGGATGTGCTTTGCAACCATATGTGCCGAATACAGTACATCTTCCACGCCTCAACCCAACCCCCACCACTCTCACTCCTACGTTTCCCTCTTTTCCCTTGCTCTTTCTCTCTCCACTCCCATCCCCCCCTTACACTCTCTCTTTGTGAATGTGCAACCTTTCCTCCCTCCTCCTTCTACGACCTCACCCCCTCCTTCCCCCGGCAGCCTCTCCATCTCGAAGGCAATCTGTCTCAATCAGGCGCTACCGATTCCTTCGCTCCCAGCGCCGCCACTCCCTCTCCATCTTCCCCTCCTTCTTCCTCCTTCTCCGACTTCCTCCAGGTGGGAGAGTCCATTCTGCAGGCCGGGGAGGGTGGGAGGGGGGGGGGGGGGGGATACGGGGTGGGGTGAATGGTGGTATAGATCTGGGATTTGTGTATTAGGGGGTTAAGAGCAAAACAGATGTGCTGAACACAGCAGGGTGTACACACACATACACAGACACTCCTTGCTTTACTCTCTCTGCTGCCTGCCCAGAGGCAAGTGGACAACGTGAAGGAGGAGTCTTCTATGAGAGAGGGTGGGAGGGCTCAGAGGCTGATAAGCAAATTACTACTGCTATCAAATCCACACATGTAAAAAAAACTGAACCTAAATGAACGAAGTACTGAACGAAGAAAAAGGAAGGAATAAACAGTTGCAATAGCCAGACGTGTGTAAGACTTAAAGAGTGCACGTGTGTTTTTTCCCACCAGTGCTTTTAGCACTACATTTAGCACCTACCGATGTCCAACTATGTGTGTGTGCGTGTGTGTGTGCGTGCGTGCATGTGTGAGTGAGTACGAGAGAGGTGTGTTGCCAGAAGCACAGATGCTATTCCTCTTTGTACTCTCCATGCATGCTGACACTCACGGGAAGAGCCATGACACCGTTTTTTCCACTGGTCACACACGCAGAGCCACGCGTGACCACGCTCGCTCGCACGCGCACACACACACACACACACACACACACACACACACACACACACACACACACACACACAGCCCCAAAATCCTGCTTTAAAGTGAGGAAAAACGTTAAAGACGCTCTCCATCGTGCTGAAAGTCACTTCAGCACCACGGACAGCGCTCGATCATATCGCCTGAATTATCTTAAGTTTACATTTGTTGTGAGTAACTTTTCCAAAACTTAAACTTGACGTAAGGTGACCCTTCTGCTACCATACATTCTGAAGAGACAATACTAGTCAGTGTTGAAGGATTAACTTTGTACAAATTGACCTAAAAAAAGAAGAAAAGAAACTCTAAGATGTTACAGTTAATCAGTGTAAGAGTTTCTTCTTTTTTTTTGCCCTGTGTCTCCCTCTTTGTCTTTCTCGTCTGTCTCTCTGGATAAATCTGCCTTTTAATCCCGCTGAAGCGCATGACGAGGTCACACAGAGAGCCTTTTCCTGTCCTCACTCCACGCTTCTTCCTCCCCTGCCTGTCAGCGAGGAACACGCTTTTCTCTCTCGAGGAGCTTCATCGAGAAGACATCCCACTCTACCCATTAGCGACATTCAATGTGAGTGGAGAGAGGGAGACGAGCGTCGTCGTGACAGGTTGGGATCAGGTGTGTGTTCTTGTTTGTGTCCCCACCCTCCCCTCCCTACCTCCACACTTGTCCCAGCTGGAGAATGTGTATGGTGGCCTGCCACAACCAGATGGTAGCCAGCTGTAGACGGTCTCTACCGGGATACAGGCACCCCAGAGCGACTGTTCCCCGCTTGGTGAGCCCCTCCACCTCCCCGAGCCCCCCGCCAGTATAGTCCTGAACGAACCAGCGAAAACTCAGGATCTGGACCAGCACCGACGGCACCAACACAAAGAACAGAGTGAGGCCAAACCAGAGGAAGTCCTGCCTCTGATAGTAGTCCATGGCCAGGCACAAGTCCGTCCCAACATCCCAGAAGAAGACAAGGAGGGCGAGGATGATCCAGAGGCAGTCCAGCCACAGCTGCTCCCGAGGCGGGCAGTGAGTCTCCCGTATGCCGACCCCTCCGACCGGCTGACCACCGCCGAGCAAAGAGCCGAGGCAAGCGGAGCGGCAGCCCCAGTAGCAAGCGGAGGTGCGGCAGCACTGACAGATGTGGATCGCGGCAGAGTCCAGCGGCTCCTCAGCGTCAACATCGTACAGCTGGGCGAAACCGCCGCCGCCGTACCCGACCCCGGCTTTGCCGCCGTCCGACTGCGCGGCCATGTTCCCCTTCCCACTCCTGCCCTCCTGCGAAAAGCACGACAACCGCACCGTTTTGCTTGCTGGTGGGGCGCGGATACCACGTCACTTCCCAGATACCTGCTGTCCCCTTCCCTTTCGCTCAGCGGCGACTGCTGCGTCTCTTTTCCGCCCGGGGCGCGAGGAGCCATCAGAGCCTGCGGCCGCGCGACGGCGGCTCCCCTTCTTTCTCGTGCGCAGGAGAGACCGCCACCGGGCGCTTTCGAGAGGCTGCAGCAGCGGGTTTAGTCCAACAGCCCTGCATCATCCCGTCCTGTTCGCGCGGTCATCTAGGGCGATGGGAGGCTATGACGTAATGCATATCCCGCTGCTCTTAAGACGTTTGAGTGTTTGATTGTTTGTCTGTGGGTGAACAAAAATCCAATTCTCTCAAGTAACGACGTTTGCAAAAACACATTTCTCTTCAGTCAACCGGAGGGACTCTGACTTCTGCCTCTCACCCGCCCATACTCAGAATGCACCTGGCATCCACTCCTGCCCATGTCCGCTCCGCTCCGCTCCGCAACGCTCCTTTCCGCAGCTCCAGCCCTCTGCAGCTCCAGCTTCCCCCACTCCTCACTTTCTCTTTCACTCCGCCCTCTACTGGATAACAACTTCAACCCCGAATTCACATCTGCACGCGGACGCGCGCGCGTTCTTGCGCACTGTTCGTGCAAAAGCCCACTATTCTCTCTTGAACCATGGATGATAGGTTTTTATATTAAAAAAAATAAAAAAAATAACAATTTTCTCTTGCTAAAAGTGAAGAATCACAGGTACAACTTCTGATTCATCTCTCCACCACTCATCATTATTTTCTTCTCCTGTGCATTTCACTCTCTCTCCTTCCCATGTGTGGACTGACCCGTGGCTCTGCCAGCCTAATCAACCATAACAAACACTGTGTGTGTGTGTGTGTGTGTGTGTGTGTGTGTGTTTATGCTCCATGCCAGGCAAGCATTTAGGATTGAAGAATGTGAGAAAATGGGATGGACAGCGTGTGAGAGAGGGGTTGAAGCTAAGGGAGCTGGGAAGCCGAGAGCTCGATAATAGAGGGATGGATGAAGGAATTAGAGGAGGGATGAAAGGAGCGTGTGTACGTGTGACAGAAAGAGAGACGGAGAAAAAAAATGACTCACGCTAGGGCTGTTTCAAAGGATGAAGAGGTTACAAAGAAGAACGCACTGACTGGATGATTTAAGGATTGTTGGAGAAAAGGACGCAGCGTGAGGGATGAAGGCACATAAAGGAAAAATGGTTTTAAAGAAGGAAGAAAAAATTTATAGATTTAAAGGCTGTTAGAGTGAAGTCATAAAGGGCAGCTAGATAAGGGATTTCGGAGGATGATGAAGGTCAGGAGGATGAGAAAGAAGGGAAATTGATTGATATGCAAGTCTGAAAAGGGTTGGAGTGAAAGAGAGAAAAAACAGATAAATAATGATTCCTCTTTTGGAGATGTTGTGAGTAGGCTGTGTGTGTAAAACCTGAGGTGGAATGTAAAGACGCACAGGCTACACAAACACGTGCCTGCTCACCTGCCCTTTCACAAGCACTTTACACACGCGCGCGCACACTCTTGCTCCTCGTTCTCAGGAGCACGTTTCTGTTCTCTCTCTCTCTCTCTCTCTCTCTCTCTCTCTCTCTCTCTCTCTCTCTCTCTCTCTCTCTCTCTCTCTCTGTCCACTGGAGATTAGCCTCTCTGTTGTCATGACAACAGCAGCTGAAGGACAGGGAGAGAGGGAGTCGATGGGTGTGCAGCTCTGCCTGTTTGTGCGTACGCACGAGACAATGAGTGTTAGTGACAGAAACACCGGAGTTTTGAAAATAATAAAGGGGGCCCCCAATGAATGTTTGCCTAGGGCCCCGACAGACCATAGAAGTGCCCCTGCACAATATATAAACAGGACACTTATAGAGTTAAAACTAAATCTCATAAATGCATCATAGGTTACAGCCACAGACCAACCCTCCATGCAGTGTCTATCTAAAGGAATTAGCAGAAATGCCTGAGGACTCAAGATCAGAGGCTTATGATGGGTTGTCCTTTTTCAGGACAAAAGACGGCAGCAGCTCCTGGACTGGCAGTAAAACTCAATAGATCAAAACACTTACCTTGCGCTGAGTTGATGGGAACCAGGATGCCATGAAAAGAGAGTTTTAATTTGGCTGTGAAGGGAAGAACACCTTGATTTGTGCGATTGCTTCAAGGGACTTATGAAAATACTCACAAAAAAAAAACGCTGCAAGATATGATAACAAAAGCCATCCAATGAGCTGGACGAATGCGGCATTTCAGTTAATTAACAGAACCAGCTGCATCTTAGAATAATCTTCCATCAAACAGAAGCACAACAATTGAAAACGTGGGGAAGTAAATCATTTGGCCTCCTAAAAGAGATGACACAGTTGAAGATAAAGTGAACGCAGAAGGGAGCTGGCTACTTCAAACTCCCAAATAAAGTCCAACAGTGGTGTACATAGTAATAGTGCTATAATTTAGAACATAAAAAATATTCAAAACTACTGGGAGGAACTTCCTGTTTGTGTTGATCTTGGTGACACTGTAGCAGTGGCGATTCAAGAGTTTATTGGGGCTCTGGGCAAAAAAAAAATTTGATGGGGGGCCCCACCAAACAACCTTTCATTTTTTCATTGCCATACAGATAATTTCTCTTTATTTTCCTTCTGTGACTTTCTTTGACAAAATGTTGCTTTTAAATCCATAATGCACGAGACAACTACCTGGAATTGAGATTAATTGCTGTCAGATGGGGCCCCCCTTAGGGGTTTTTTCTACTGTCATAGCAAGATTTGCAATGGCAGCGACTTGCCACCTTCTGCGACACAGAAAGCGTAAATCCGGCAACTGATCAGGCAGAAAGCCAATCATAGGTAAAGATTTTGGGGTTGAACCAGGGGTGGCCAATCACATTTAAACAAGCCCCTAGCTACAAATTATTCTGTGGTTTTGAGACGTGACATCCTGACTGCAACAGCTAAAGAGCTGTAAATGTTAATAAGAGAATATAAACATTAAGGGCATCAGAATATATGAACGTGTGTTCCAAAACCTAGTGAAGCCAATTTTAAGGAGCTATAGAAATGTGATTTCACAGACTTGTCATGTCTTTTCATGTTCATTTTATTCAGCTCACAGACTCACAGTGACTCCTTTTTCAAATGGAAATTGATGTGTTACCGTTTTATTGCTTTTGGCAGTCCAAGAAATATACTTTTATGCTATTAGCTGTGTGCTGTCAGTGAATTTGACAACCACGAAAAGAGGGACCTCTCTGTAAAAGCAGAGAGCATTTCTTTATAAGGGTAACATGCTAATTGTGATGACTAAATATCTGAAATAAATGCATTACGTTTGTCCTTCTGGGCACACTGCAGGTGAGCCACTGCAGCGTCTGTCAGTAGCTACAGCTGTACAAAGAACGAACCAACTGCTCCATCAAATGCCTCATTTGTCATTTCGCTTGAAAAAAAAACGACAACTATCGGCCAGCTCTGTTTGTGCGTCAAAGATCACCCTACCAGATTAGTCATAAGGGGAATAAAACGTCTTTTAACTTGAGCCCCTCTGAGTCATCACAGACAATGGTTAAGCGGAGGGGGGGGGGGATCTTAAAAGAAGGATCTAACACAGTGCTGCTTTAATCAGTATTGTGATGTGAAAAGTTTCACTTAAAACCCAAAGAAAATAATCACCCAGCTCCGCGGCTCTCTGAAGCTGCTGTTTTGCATCTGTAAGCACACAGCATGACTCCAAATGAGATCTGACCCTCCATGTCTGCTGGTGGCAAGACCGGACTACCTGAAACAGTTTCAGCCAGTATCACTCTTGGGTTTAGTGAGAAAACTGAATAAAGAGACCTACAGAGTAGCTCGCACCCTATCGTAACTAAAGGAAGAAATTACAGTTTCAAATCACTTCCCCTGAATGTTGGTAATTCATTACATTCAAAATGATGTGGTACTTTAAAAAAATGGAGAGATATGTATGTTCAAGCCAAAAAATATATATACTCACATGGGGATGTATTTAAAAAGAATCAATGAAGTTGAACCAAAACTTTTTTGATAATATTAAGACCTTTAAACTAATTAGTTTAATCTGAAGTTTGATTAAAAAAAACATAATAATATTTGGGCAAAGGGAGTTTGCTTCTGTGATTGGTACAGTGCTCGCAAAGCAATACACTACTAAGTCTGTCTTTTGGCAAATATGCTAACAGGTTAGCCATAGCATTAGCAGTATATCCCTTTAATAAGTCAATTGGGCTCCAATAAAGTTGCAACAACTAAAAGTCCCATGAACACCTGTTAAAATATCTGTTTCAAAAGTAGAAATAAGCAAAAAAAAAAAAATCAAAGCAGTCTTGGTCTGAATAGTTTATGGCTTAAATGCTACACACGGGATGTCGAATGAATTACATTTTTTAAAATCAATTTTGTCTTATATTATGGTACACTGATATTTTTTGGAAATGATAATACATTTCGCTTATATAAACATTTAGAGTTTTAAGTTTTTAGTGGCTTCACTGATTGGACTGACACGTAGGCATGTTGTTGCTGCTGTCCAGGAGGTTAAAGACCCGCCCCCTCGCCTGTTGGGTTGATCAAAAATGAGTATGAGACAACATTACCAATATGGCGACCACCATTCTTAGGCTTCAAAACTCTGGTTCTGAAACCATGGGTGACGTCTTTGAGATGACGTCCATATTTTATATTGGCCAATAATGGTTAAATTATTGGCTGGTATTACCTTTATACTTTAGCATTGTCATCCTCTTTGCTTTTGAGGCATCCAGTTTTGACATTTACGAGTTCCTGCTACGGTGCTGATTTATTACACAGCTTTAAGCCTTGTTGTTGGAATGAGTCAGAGGTCACGCCAAACTGTTTGTCACAACTCTGATATAATTGATAATCAATGTGAGCGAGTAACAAGTACTACAAAAAAATCAACAGAAATGCTCAGGCCTTTTAGTGGAGTGTAAAAGTACACAACTCATTTAGTGTTAAAAAAAAGGGACATCAATTATAAGAGTGAGGAGAAATAGTCGTCGCTTCTTTGTTTTTGGAGGAATATGTGAAAAATATCCTTTCTGCTGTGTCACTGACAGCAATTAGACAGCAGTTTTGAGAGACACCAGTGGGAGTTTGGAGGAGTGAGGCAATCTGCAGCAACCAGTTTGTTGGAGTCCACACAACGTGATGAAATGTATCAGACTCCACAAACTACTGGGTGTAAGTACCAGCACTGCTGTGAGTCAGCTGTATCCTAACACAGTGTGTGAAAAGCTTGTTTAAAATGATGAAAAGGAATTCACAGTTGGAGCTTTTTCATAATTGACTGTGAGTTATCACTCTTTAAACCTGAAATCAATGAGGAGGTTTTTGGATCAGTCTAACGCTGAGTTTTTCTCTTTGATCGTCATGTCTCAAATTATTTTGCTGCTGTAGCTACATTTTGTGATTTAGGTATTTTCTCAAATAATAGATGACTTAACTTGTCCTTTTGAAGAAGTTATGTCTTCACTAAAAGCAATTGCAATTTATGTCTCTGTTGCTTCCCATTAAAAAAAAAAAGAGACTGGCTGAAAATCTCTACTTCCTCTTTCTACACAGTCTCAAAGGTCTTTAAGTGAACTTTGTCCCACCAGATAGAGCGGAGCAGTTTGTAGTATCATTTTAAATCCCCGTAACCAGGAAAAGGAAACTGTCTGCAAGGAAAAAAAAATCTTGTGACAAACTGTTGTTTGCAGAAAAGGACTCTCTCAGAATGGCAGGAACAGACTGGACGTTTAGTCATGCTACAACGCATGCATGGGAGGTAACTTAAAGGAAGTACTGTAGATTAGTTTGTTATGTTGGAAAATGCATGTGCTTAGCAAATATCTGAGTACTGAATGCTCCCATTCTGTACAGCCAGGGGCTAATCAGCCTGCTAGCATAGAGCAGTTATTGCACTACACGTAGATGCTGTTAGCTTAACTGTTGTTGGAACATCAAGAACTGCTTTAAAAGTAGGTGTTATGGGTTCATCCAGAATTGTCCTAAACAGTCAAGTCGTCCAGAGTCGTGGCTGCAATTACACATCACCCAGCACCCTGTTTCTGTTTTTATGAATGTATTGACCCTAAGAATGTATTATCGGATTCAAACAAAAAAAAAGAAAAGCAGTGTTTTTAAAAGGTTTTTTCTGTTCCTCAGTTCCCCGACTATGAGCCCTCACTTCCTGTGTCAGAGAAATCCAATCCCCTGACGCGTGACATCGACAGTGCTTCAGCCAATAGCATTGTAAGGATGTTACAGGCCTGTGACACCCAGATTTTTCAAGAGAACTCAGAAGACACCTACCAGGTATAGGCCTACAGATAACTAAGAAACAACAGGCAGCCTCCAGCTTTGACTAATCTTCATGAGGGAACACTTAAGAATTCTCTCTGTAAATCACATAGTTACTGATTAATGCGTGCCTTAGTTCTTCATTAGTCATTCATTAACTCATGATTATGTATTCACCAGTAATACATGCTCATCAGTAGAACTGTATTTTAAAGTGCTACCCTTTATATCAATGAATCCATTTGATCATATGATTATTTTTAGAGGCTTTTAAGTGAACAAGTGGTGGAAACAATAATGGAGGTCGCTAAAAGGGTGGAGCTCATACTCAAGGTAACTTTTCTCAGATTTATCTGTCAGTCTATATCTCTGCAGATCTGTCAATTTAAAGCCCTCTGTTTCTCCAAAAGGACCCTCAGGACAGCCTCGTTGTACTGAGTGGTTGTGGGACTTCTGGACGACTGGCTTTTCTCATTACGGTAAACGTTGTCCTGAAATGCTCAGAGTGAGCCCAAGAATAGATAACAATGTTATAGGGCAAGTCAGGATGAGCAAGGCCATGCCAGGATAATGGCACTTTATCAGATTTCTTTGTCAAATCTGATTTGTTTTATTTTCTTCATGTAGAGATTCATCTTGTTGTTTTGTTTTGCTTGTGTGTGTTTGTTGTTAGACAGGTTTCAACAAAGCATTGAGGGAGTTGAACCAGTCTTCCGTCTATTCATACATCATAGCAGGAGGAGACAAGTATGACAAGCTAACAGACACAAACAAGGCTGTTATACGAAGCCTACTGTTCATTTAGTCTTTTTTCTTGTTTCATCAGAGCGCTGCTGTCGTCCCAAGAAGCTCCAGAAGATGACCCCAAACAGGGCATGCTCATTCTTAAAAAGGTCTGACATAGCATATAGCAGCGGTTCTGAACTGGCGGCTCAGGACCTAAAAGTGACAGGTGGAGCATGTGCGTGGGAAACAAAGGAAAAGGGAGAAGAAGAAGTCTTTTTTTAAGGTTTATTTTTAGGCCTTTATTTAAAGATGGGACAGTGGCGATTCTAGAGTCTGTTGGGGCCCGAGGCAAAAATCCTATGGGGGCCGGTCCAACCAGCGTTCATCACCGTCATGTCTGATAATTCCTCTTGATTTGTTGACTTTTACTCACAAACTTTGGTTTTCACAGCAATTATGCATGCAACTCAAAGCAGGGCAACGAGAGGGAGTGCTTTCAGATGGGGCGCCCTTTGTGAGGTTTCCGACTGTCATTGCAAAACTTGCATGTTTTAGGACACTGCTTTAGTTTAAGTTAATCAACCCTCTGTTGCCTGCCTTGCCTGTTGACAAACAGCACCTCTGATCAAACATCACATATAGAGTTGTTGTCATCGGTGGGGCCCCCTTAGGGAGGTTCTCGTCTGTCGATGCAAAATCTGCACATTTTGGGTCAGAAATTGGGGAGAGAGAGAGAGAGAGAGAGAGAGAGAGAGAGAGAGAGAGAGAGAGAGAGAGAGAGAGATCATGTTGGAAAGGAACCACAGGTCAAATTGAAGAACTGGCCTTTGTACATGGGGCACACGCACCAACCACTGAAGAACCTTTTTAACACAATTGATTTGGTCCTGGTGCTCTGTTCTTTTACATAAGTTGTACAGTTTCTCATCAAATTAATCATAGTGGCCGTCGTTGAGCATTCGTAGTTCTGCGTCGAGAGAACGCGTTGCACTGCAATTCACAGCCAAGCTGCTAGGGGGCAGTGGCGGCGAAGGAGACCTTTGCGGAGGTGGTCTCTCCGACGAACCAATCGAGGCTGAAAACGGCTGAATTTAACACACTCGTTAGCCAACTGAGGAACCTGGATGAAGAAATGCATTTTCTCTACTTTCAAATGTCAACGGGCCGATTTTCTTCGCCTTTTAATATTTCCATTGTGACCGGAAAAGTAACTGCCGGAAATGACGTTCTGAGCAGACCAATCACAGTCCTTACGGTTTGCGTCATTTTTTGGAGGTGCGTGTAGGACCACTGCGTAGGGGTCCACGTTGAACGCATAGCTACGGCTTTGACGTGACGCAGAAGTATAAACTAGGCTTAAGTGGTTGGTCCTTAGACTAGTTAAGAACCATTGGTGTAGAATGTGTGTCTGTCTACAGTATGTGAACATTTTTATAAAGAGTACAAATCAGTGTGAGCGTTTTGGTTAACCCAGCTTCTTGACCGTTTGATGTTTTTTTTTGGGGCGCTTGCAGGTCTGTGAGGGAAAGAAGCATGTCCTGTTCATCGGTATTTCTTGTGGATTGTCTGTAAGTCACTCTAATTGGTCAGAATCTTAAACATGTGTTGGACAGGCTACTCACATATTAATGAAGACAATGCAAATTGTTTGTAGGCTCCTTTTGTGGCAGGACAGCTTGACTTCTGCATGCAGCATCCTGAGGTCTACACTCCAGTACTGGTTGGCTTCAATCCCACACATCAGGCCAGGTAAGTCAGTGCAAATAGACGTTACTCCTTATGGAATAAGAGCTTGGTTATTTGGTATGAATTGTCAGTTTTTTTAACATCCAAAAAATAACAACCTGTTAGAGACGACCCCATGCCCGGCTGCACGTTCACCTTTCGCAGTGTGGTTCAAAGGATGCAGGAGCTTTCCAAAAGTCGAAAGGCGTTCCTCATCAATCCAGCAGTTGGGGTAATAAAAATGTCTTGTTACACACTCGTACATGTCAAGAGAGCCATTTTGTTTGAACTCTTTGCTGACTTTTAGTGTAAAAGTGTCCGCGTGTGTGTTTAGCCAGAAGCCATCAGTGGCTCTTCGAGGATGAAGGGAGGCAGTTCGACTAAAATCCTTCTGGAGGTTGTCCTGTCTGCTGCTCATGCTGCCGCCTTCGCGAAGACGCCCATAACATACAAGTAAGCATGCTGAAACTCAGCAGAACATCTACTGCTATAACATCTTCGATTGCTTTCAGACCTCAGCTCCTGCAGCCACAAGTTCGCCATGTCCGTGCCGCAAGACACTAAACCTCAACTTCTCGCCGCTTCCTTGGTGGCGAGTGATGGAGAGAGAGATTGGTTGTTTGGGCAGGCCATCCTTACCAACAGTCCTGAGGAACCTGAGGGTTGAGCTGGATTGATTGTGTGTGAATAGTTGTGAGAAAGTCAGTCTTCTATCAACTGCACGGTTGAGGGTTTGATCCCTGCAGCGCCTGCGGTCACGTGAATATTATCATCGAGGCGAGTAGCAAAAAGAAGAGTCAAAACGTGCTTTGAGTCGTCAGAAGACGAAGAAAAGTGCTCTACAAGCTGAAGTCCATTCACCTTTTTTTCACTGGGACTTCAGTTTTTGCACATCACGTCACAGTTGCTGTATTTTGTGTGGAGGTCTGACGGTCAAAGGGATGGGCGAAGGTATTTTTATTTGACGACGGGAGAAGAGAATGCTTCGGAAGTATTTCTCAAAATGTTGCCCTACCTTTAAGTACAATTCACCTTTTATGGAAACGGCGGAAAACTTAAGAGAAAATGTCTCAGAAAAGACTTTTCCAAGACTTCCCAAGAGAAGATACATTCATCTTTAAGGAATACGCTCCTCTCTCCTGACCTGAAGTTTCCCGTAGAATCTGCACCCGGAGGGACGACATGCAGTTCTTAAGTGCATCTTTGTGTTGACACAGCCACGAGCCTGCAGACGGTTCACTCCAACAGTCACCTATAAAGTCTGCTGAACATGCTTTTCACATTACAAGTGATCAGGGCACTTAGAAATGTCAACAACCCTGAACTTGCTCGCATTTCCACAGCTGATCGTATCCTTTTTTTTGGTAAGTGGAGTGCAAGCCAGATGGAGATGTCTTCGTCAGCTATGTAGTGGTGTGACATCGCAACCCAACACAGTGCAGCCTGAAATTAATTAAGTTAGACAAAGAAGAAGAAAGGGAACCTTCCGTGTTGGATTGGTACCAAAAAAGTAGGATGGCAGGGATCCAACAAGTCCTCCAACCTATACGACCATAGAGGTCGTCTGTCACGTAATACGACCCATAGGAGCGTTTCCTAAATTTTCCTAAATTAGCGCAGCTACTGGCGAACGGAGAAATAACAGTGAATCGTCACCCTGCTTGCTTACCAAGATAAGTGGTAGTTCACTATTCTTTTGAGGAAAAAAGTTAGCTAGCTTGGACTTGTCTTAGGGGTCAAACGTCATTCGATCACGAACACACATTCACTGGATCGAGGTTAAATACGTCCACTCGAGGGAGGCAGAAGAAGATCCAGAGACTGTGTGAGTGTTGATGAAGGGTTCTTGTAGGTTGAGGGGGAGAAAGAAACCCAAAAACCCAATGAACACAGAGGAGGAGTCACACAAAAATACTGAAAGGAAATACACACACACACACACACACACACCTCATGGGAACTTAAGTCATAGAGCAGATACTGCGAGTGTTTTCATTGTGCTCTGCTGACCTCTAGAGGGCAAAGCAGAAAAGAGAGAATTGCTTGTCTATTCTCTGTGTTGTGAATATTACCTGATTTGTTTAACCAAACAAAACAAAATACACTGATGGACAGTTTTGTGCCTTTCTGTGTGTGTTTCTTTTCTTAAGGGGCATCCTGCAGCACATGGAAGCATACAAGCAAACTCTGGATATCACCTACGCCCAGAACGAGGAGATAACTGCTTTGTTGGAGGCAGCTGGACAAAGGTGGAACATCCTGTTTTACATGCCTTCACCATGAGCCTTGATTTTTAAGTCAACAAAAGAAATATTCTCAAAGTGGATTTGGATTCCGAGCGGTATCCTGGCTTTTCAGCTTCCACGTCCCTTTGTTCTTAAAAACATGTGACAAAAAAAAAAAAAAAAAATGACAAGAAATGACAGAAAAGCAGCAGAAATTGTGTTTCGAGTGGAAATGCATCTCAAACTCTCCACTGAAACCAACGATAATGGCATTTGTCAAGGTGGATTAGCTGCTCCTAAAGCCCCACAGCAGTAGAACTATAATCTACTAAACTGGCAGCCCACACAGATACAGTATGAGCCAATCCTTTCACTATTGCAGACATCATACAAATGTCAGATGTGTTTTTTTCCCGGTAAAAACCCGTTTATATTGTGTGTTTCAGTTTGCGACGTGGCAGGCGTGTGTGTTATTTAGGGTGGGGATCTGTGGCTATTTTGGGCCTCATTGACGCCAGCGAGTGTAACCCCACATTTGGAGCAGGTGAGAGGAGTGCGTGTGGTGCGCTCGTTAGCATTAGCACAAATTTCATCTGCAGCTGAGTGTGATCACAATTGTTTTAAATTACACACAAGAGATTCAGTACTTAATAAATACTCTGTGTGTTGATGTGTGATCTTTGTGTGTGTGTGCCCATATGTGGGCGTGTGTCAGACTTTGAAGACGTTCGAGGATTCATCAGCGGAGGATACAGAGAGATGGAAAACAATGAGGGATCCTTGTCTGCACTGGTATGTAAAGGGAAACAATTCATTTCCATCTTTTTAAACACAATTCAGCCAATCGGTATTTGACATTTAACAAATGCTATTTCAAGACACTTTACAATAAGCTGGTAAATTACCTTACTGTTATTTCATTTCACCAATTGGTGTTGGTAGGCTTTATTAAGACGTATAGTTAAGTATCATCTGCACAGGGGTGTGTCAGACATATTCAACTGGGGTGGCCCACCCTGAGTACTGTGTTATGCAGGAGTGGTTTGACGTATTGCTTGTCATTAACAACAATTTAGCGACATAGCTTGATTCTTAGGGAGTCGAAAACAAAAACTCAATTTAAAGCACTTAGAAAATTGCATGCAAACCCTCGTGGACTGTGTAACTTATCGGCAAGTAAGTCCATTACAAGTAAGATAGTTTGGACTTTTAAACAAAAAAAAAATTTAAAATGGGAAACACCAAAGTATTAACTCACGGCAGATCGTACTACCATTACCAAAGTTTTTTTTAATTGAATTGAGTTGAATGAACGACATTTCAGGTATACTAAAATTACACAAAAAATAAAGTTGACAAAAAGTAAAGTGTCAAAATTAAATACAAAAATAACCAAGCTTTAAATCCAAGTAATAATTTGCGTCTCTGTAACACGATGTAAGAGCCAATCGTGTAATTGAACAATTGACAATAGAGAACAATAGCTCTATCCTGACACAAAGCACTATTCATGGGCCTAAAACTATGAAAAAGCTAAGACTCTACATGGGATTTAACATTCCCCTGGATTTCTTCAGTCGCCATGCTATCATTACAGCTGACTCTGAACATGCTCATTTCTGTTCTGGCTTGTCTATGGGTCTCTACTAAGTCTGAACATCCGTCCAAAGCCTTACAGCGTATTAAAAAAAACCTTGAAATCCAGTAAATCCAATTAAAATGAAGCCCAGCTCGTATTTTGCACCATGTACTGTTATGACACATCCCCCTCTGCTGAGTTGTAGCTTGACCCAGTCCAGGATTAAAATGAAATACATCCCACTTTACCTGCCCAGTGATGTCAATTCCACAATTAATCTGTTTCAGTATTTCCATTATGCTGCCGGGTGGTCTTAACTTGGTCTATAGAGCTATTAAGGTGCAAAGTAACTTCACATATGCAAATACAGTTCGGCCAATGCATCATCATAAGTTCAGATCATACAAAATGACCGGTCATTTGTTTTGTTACTTTTAGTGCTGGCATGAATCATAAGAGTGTAAAAAACACATTTTCTCCACATGTTGTAAAAAAAACCATTTTTAAAAAAAATTTTTTTACTGCAGGGCCCTGACTTTTGCATTACACATGAGGATTTTTTGCACCTAGTTCTTCCCTCTCTCAATGACCAGGACACAGTTCTTCTTCTATACACATGCACTGGTGAGACAACCCCCCCCCCCCCCCCACACACACACACACACTTGAGTGCCATCCAAACCTCATCAGGATGTGACTTTGACTTCTTCTCCCCGCAGACAACGTCAGCGATGTGGCAAAGCTGGCACAGCGAGTGAGAGAAAAGACATCAAACATCCGTGCTGTTTATCATCAGGCTGATGGAGACGCTGCAGCTGCTGAACAACAAGTACAAGTCTTACTCTGTCAGTCTGTTTGCTTGGCAAGCTGTGGACTCTCTCACAGTTTGCATTGCCTTCTTTTGCAGGACGTTATCGATAAGTTGTGTTCATCCTCACTTCAAATCACTTGGCCATCATCACCAGCTGCTGGACGCCTGCTCCACATGGTGACAACGAACACACGCACATTAATTCCACTCTTCCTGAAAAGATCATTTTTGCAGCTATAAAAATAGAAATAAACTGGATAGAGTGTTTGCCATGACAGTTTCTGTTTTCATGTTTGCTCTCAGTCTGGCTCATGTACAAGCACAAGAAAAGAAAATCAATCCCACCTTTCTCTCAGCAGTGGGAGCTGTCCACTAAGCTGGTGCTGAACGCCATGAGCACCGGAGCGCACATCTTAAAGGGGAAGATTTACCAGAATTACATGATCGACGTGCAGGTCACCAACAGCAAACTCTATGGTAGAGCCACACGGTTACTCCAGGTACATGACTGATGACTCAATAGAAAAAAAACAAAACTTTACGGCTTCTTTCCTGTACTCTCTCTCTCAGCATTTTCCAGCTCTATCCACTGTCCTGTCTTCTTAAAAATAAAGGTAGAAAAAGCCCCCAAAATAAACCTTTAAAACATGCATCTGTACACTTTATTTTGAATGAATTGCATTTTCTTTCCTTCTAGAAACTGTCTGGTTATCCTGAGTCCAAATGTGAAGAAGCTCTTCTGAAGTCCCTCTACCAAGTGGACAAACTCACAATCGACATGAAATCCTCTGACGTCACCGCACACACACGCACGGCCAGAAACAGGACCAAGGTGAGGATGCAGTGAAAGGTACATAAAGTCATGGGAGAATTATTGCGTCTTGGCTGGATGTTTATTTTCCCTTTTTGTGTAGGTGGTGCCTCTTGCTCTGGTCTGTTTGCTAACCGGTTGTAGCGTTGTGGAGGCAGAGTGTCATTTGGAGAAACAGCCAATCGTCAGGGAGGCTGTGGAGACTTGCCTGTCAAATCTAAAGTGATATAATCCCTACAAAGCTACTCTATTATCTCAAGTTTCATATGTATAGTTTAAAAAAAAAAAAAAAAAAAAATTAAGGCTAAAGCCAGGGACAAACATTTATGTTGTTTACCGACTTTAAAGGTTGTATTCAGTGAGAGAAAAGTTCAACCCTGAGACAATGTTTCAGAAAGATCTTTCTCTGCAGCTTCCAGCGGCAACAAATCTTCCTGATTCATGCGAGAACTCAACATAAGAAGAAGAAATGAAGCAGTTCCATTTACACATTGCAAACACATTAGATAGAAACGACTTCATCAAGGTTGCTTTTCCGATAAACTCCACATTTGTTACTGTACCTGTCACGACTGCCGGGCAGAAAACAAGGAGGAGGACCCATGTGCAGAAAAACTAAAAATTATTAAATAAAAGATAAAACAAAAATTTGCTTAATTAATAAATCCAAAACGTCCAAAAGAGCAGGCGGAGAAAAACAACACAAATCCAGGGAAGCAGGGAACACATGACGAACCACACCAACTAAAGAGACTCCAAAAGACAATGAACACGGAGATTAAATAGACAGGGGTAATCAGACACAGGTGAGACTAATGAGACAGGTAAGGACAATCAGGGTCATCAAGACAGGAGGGAAACAGAGAGAGGCAGGAAACCGGACAATACTGAGAACTACAAGGTAAAACATGGAACACAAGGAACTAAAGGATGTAAGAAAACAGAGAAGCATGGGGAGAAGACGTTACAAGATAAAACTGGAAACACTTAAAGACTAAACAAGTAAACACCAGGAATCATTCACACAAGTAAAACAGGAAACAATATTACAGACAACAGAGACGGACATGAGGACACAAAGTAACAACACCAGTAAATAAATAAAACGGAACTCAAAACTCTGAAATATAACACATACAAAACCACCACTAATATGAGGCCACACTAATGAGTGTAAATAACAAAGGCATGAAACACAGTTTTTTAAAGAATACATGACTAACCCTGACGGACGTATCAAAAGATGCACGCAAGAGCTCAAAGTGCAGTTTGGATTCTGAAATTGTCTTCAAAAAATATTGGCAAAAAACTACGACTAAACTAAAAAAAATATTTTGTGATGTTCTTCAGTTTCAACAGATCAACTCAGTTTCTTGAGCAGGGTTATCCCGAAAATAATGGATACCTGATAGGCTTGTTATGGCTGTTTCTGGTATTTGTACACTGGAAGTTATAGTATTTTATGGAGCTCTAAATGAAATGCACACTTTTTTTTCCCTTCTTTCTTTGTGGAGGAAACGAGTTGGCCTGAATTTCAGTCTTACGTGAAGTCATTTACGTTTTTTTCTCGGGAAGTCATTACAGTGGAATCACAGATAGATAAACGTTTTAGTAATTGCTTTGGTTATGAGGTGCTGTAATATTTAAAAAAATATATTTGAATTGTGTTCTTTATAGGCAACAGTTTTTACCTTAAAGCTGCTGTGAGGTGATTTTGAAGTGGTTATGAAATTCACTGGTATTGATTAATTAATTAATGCAGCTTTATGATCTACAAAAGCAAACAAGACTATCACAGACAACGTTGAGCGTATTAATGCCTCACACTGCTGCAGGAGGGTAGGTGTCAGGATCACAGCCAAAAGGTTACTGATGAGTCATGTATTCACAGTTTAAATAATACTAGTACTGCGTGTCCCATTATAGGTAAAAGTTAAAGCTTTAAAGAAAAGAAAAGTCTTAAATAGGTCCACAGAAAGCATTAGAATACATTCTATCCAATATGATCTGACAAATAGAGTAATGAAATTATCTTTTTGTTGACACTTAAATGGAAAGCAGAAAAAAAAAACGTTCCCAGCTTTTTCAGGTTTAGTTTGAAAACTTAATCCACACATATGGTGTTTGATGTTTCTGCTCCCCGTGTTCTGTAACTGTATCTGGAAGAACACATTGGGCCGCGTGATGTAAATCAACCTCAATCCTTCTGCAGCTCAACACACACACACACACACACACACACACAGGTTCTGGATTAGCGTGACATGTGTGTGTATCTTGAGGGCAATTGAGCAGCTTTGGGATACCTTTGGAGCAGAGCCAAACACAGCAGGGAGGCACAGAGCGCAGGGAGCGAAAGAAGATGAAGCGTCATCGAATCTGGATCAGAGAGCAGTCGCATTTCATTTTTCTGATACTCCATGAACATGTCTGAAGTGGCGCTTCAAAATATACCACTTACTAATGTAAGATCTGCCACTTTTAACAGTATTTTTTTCATCAAATAGGCCTAATCACTCTGCAAAACCATTTAATACAAAATATTTGCTATCTTATTCACTCTGATGCTTTTTTTGATGCTTAAGATGTCCATTTTGGCTTTTTTTGGATTTGTGATTTCTGCTTCTCCATTAACGTTGTTGTAACTACAAGATATTCTATTCACACCTTCTGTATAGGTCTGTTTCTTTTAACCTTTTATTTTAAAAAAACGTTTCAAAATAGATTGTATGTAAATTGAACTTATTCACTAAAGAGTTTTTTGAATTGATCAATATCAATCTTGTGTGCATGCTTACAAGTCTGGTAAATGACACTATAATGTATATATGTATTTACTTCAAATCAGTGCTTTAGGTACATTTTGACAAAATCAACAAAAGATTGCAGGAAATCACACCCGCAAACAGAAAAAATAATATAGCAGTTTAATTAGTTCCATGGTTGTGCACTAATTGTTGCTCGAAATGAACATTTCTGGTAATATCCTGCTACATTCTAGCACCAGCTCAAAAAAATACTAGAGTGGCTGGTGATAGAAACTCCTGATGAAGTCTTCGAGAAAATGTGCCTGTTAGTGTTCACGCTTGAGGCTCACCTCGAATTTATCGAGAGCTTTTTTTCGAGTGTGGAAGCACCAATAAAGAGAATTCCCCTGGTGTCGTCACTGTTTCTGGTTTGTTGAATCTATTCAAAAAGCGATTTTCAAAGGACACATGGTGGATTAGTAGATTAGCAAGTCAAGCTATATTTCAGATAGCAAACACTTAAGATGTAGGATCAAATAAAACGCCATCCTGTGCCTTTTATTTTATTGACAACATCATTACATTCATACATATATTTCCTTACAGATACATGACGTTCACTTTGTGATGTCCCAGACTGAACAGACCAATAGCAGCATAGGCACACGCACACACACAAACCACTCTGTTGGTACCACAAACAGGGGGCTCTTGTTGAGCTTAACAATATCCAATACAGGTTATGTATCATTCACACTGCCTTTATCACACTGGCCATTTAGAAAACAGACAAGAGTAAGCCTGGATTTGGGTTATATGATGGATGACTGTTCCTGTTGGTCTGAAAAAGTGTCTTTTCACATTTTAAAGATCATACTGGCGTCTTCAACAGGCTCCCTGATTCAGCTGGAGAGCCTCTTACAGAGAGAGATGGTGTCATTACACCAAACATAGCCTCTCAAACACGATCTCCCCTCTGTTTCTGTCAGTCTACCCCTCATGTTACCATGGATACCATGGAAGGCATCTGTAACTAACTTCATGCCGGTGTTCCATATGACTGGCTCTGCAAACCCCACCTGAATCTACAGCATGACGCACACATCCAGAAAGAGCCTCTGAATTCGGACTTTGCCTCCGAGCATTCACTGTCAATATCTTCAGGGATCTTTACGCTCAGGGTCACATTTTGCTTGCACATTTAACAGACAACAGAAATGTATGAACAGTGAAAGTGAACAGAATTCTGTCAACATACAGTAAGACATCGTACATCTAAATATATTTCAAACTGTATACCGTAAAACAGCAAAATAGAGCTTATTTGAATTACCCCCTTATAACTTTGGATTGGAATATTCTCCCAGAGTAATTTAAAATAGGAAAGCATCATTTGCTGTCTTGACAGGAGTTAGAAATAAAGATTGGATCAGGTCTGCATGCTAGATATGAAGCCACTTATTTCTGCAACATAAACTTTGGAGGCAGAGTGAAGCAGCTAGCTTTGTTTAGCTTTACTCTAAACATCGGAATAATAGGTGTAAAAAAGTGAAGCCAATGTGGATGTGCAATAACACGAAGTTCCTCAAGTGTCCACTAGGGGAAGAGCCCCTTCAACATTCACTTTAATTGTGTGTTCCATTTAATTTTGGAGGTTGAAAAATTTGGAGTTGACGCTCTGATACGTCGTCAGGAATTCTCAGAGAACCTCAAGTAGCTCGAGCTAAAATCCAACATGGCAGCTACTTGCAGCAACAGTCACATCTAAGCTGTACACGACTGTGTTCATCAGCAATTTAGTCTTATTTTTGTGTAGTTAAACAATCACACCAAAGGTATCGTGCAACTTCTATCTGTTGACATACTGTTGTGTTATTTTCGTGCGCAAACTATCACATAGTGTGTTGTTACTAGATTTCCATTAACAAAACAAAGTACACCTGGAGGCGTCCATGTTGCTTGTGCGCATTGTTGCCAACTCACAACTGGTGAACTAGAGTTCAAAGGTAAACAGAACGCACCAGAAAATACTAATTTTTTTACAGGAAATAAAAAGGTTTAAAGCGTGGTAAAAAAAAGAAATCCGTCTGAAAGCATATTCCTTTATAGGTTTGCACGCATTTCATTTTCTTAAATCAGTTTTGATAATACAAAAGCCAAAGTAATGCACAATAAGGGGCGTGGCTAACCTGATTAACGGGTGGGTGTGTTTTAACTATTTGCCAAAAAGTTTATGGACAGCCACCTCAACTCCAACTCTTTGCCCGTTGCTCGGTTGACCGACCAATATGGTGACCACGATCAATGGGCTTCAGAAACCAATCGGAGATGTCATTGAGATTAAATATAATATATTAATAACTATGAGGGTATTTTTTCTTTGGAAGTTTTGCCTTTGCTATTGACTACTTCACCCTGGTCCAATGTTTTTGTGATAAAAACTCAGATAACCAGTTAGCTTCATATTTACCAAGCAGATATGAGTACCAAGCAGACAAATAACGTTTCCATAAATGTGACTTTTTTTTCTGTAAGGTTATCAGGTTACATCATAGAGCTTGAGTAGATTTAATCAGGGTCATTTCTACCAACTATAGCTTTAAGCAGGTTGTTAAGTAACACCTAGGAGATTACCTATTAGAAACGTACTGGCTGTCCAAACCCCTGAGAATACAGCACAGACTCAAAGACACCATATCTGGGGAAAAAATAAAATAATTAAATTATTCCAGAAACAAAATGTATCACATCTGAAAATATACTTTTGTATACATGGCTATGAGTCAATACATAATCATGTGGTAGACTGAAAATAAAACTGAGTTCACAACATACACCCATGGGTGTTTTTTGGTTTTAAAAATATACCTTATTCGTACACAGTGCAGAAATGTATATATCATTCAAGCATAACATTACAAAATATTTATAGCATAAATATAAATATAAGTTATAGAATAAAATAGGGTAAGTTGGTAGATTCAATATTCTACATGTGATTAAATGTGATCTCTCTTTAACCCGATCTTGAATGATAAAGTGCTTTAAAGTGTTTAAGTCTTTGTTTTTGTTCAAACAGGTTTTGTTTTTGTGACATTTAAATGTCACCCAGTTCAACATCGCTTATCTTGGGTTGGCGGCGTTTCACTCTCGCAGGAGAGCGGCTCCTCCTGTTGCCTGAGCCACCAGTAGAAACTTCAACAGCTATTTTGGGCACTTCTATGGAGTGTACGTGGTTTGTCGGAGTATCTGTATCAATGTCTTCCAAGGAACCGGGCTGGGATTCCACAGAGGTCCTGGTGAACTGCTGGAGCAGAGCCCCGTCCTCCTTTTTGTTTCCATCCACATCTCCCTCCTCTTCTTCCTCTGGCTTGAACTCTTCTACATCATCTTCTCCATCTCCGCCTCCTCCACTCTCATTCTCCTCTTCTTCTGCGGTGGCTCCTGCCCCATCCTGTCCTGAATCGTCCATACTTGTGTCACTTGGACGTTTGGCGTCAGTGTCTGAATCTTCTGCGTCAGCCTCCTCTCCCTCAGTCACCCCTTGACCCTGAGGGTTAAACAACATAGTAAATTATCTCTGAGATGTTATAGTTAGCTAAATGGGTTTCTTCTCGGGGGACTTAGCATCAGCAGTTAAAGCTAAATGCTAGTTACTTAGCAAGAAAGTGGTAAAGAGTACGTGGTGAGACCTTTAAAATAGGTAAAAAGAAAATAGAGTATCCACCAGTTTCGAACTGGTACATGTTAATGCACTCTGTGTTGCTGCTAAACAAAACAGAACATTTATTCAGTCTGTCTAATTGGATAGTCGGATTATCTTTTCCCATAGGCTTAGAATTAGTGGCCACCAATAAGGCCGCAGACTTCAACCCTGCTTTTATGTTCAGGAACTTAGCGGCGTTTAAAAATAGTTGGTGCTCAAACTAGTATTCATACATGGACCAGCTGAAGTGAAAGATGTTTCATGATGGAGCACATTTCATTTCAGCTATGGCTTAGAAAAATAGAGAGTTGCTTAAAAGACTATGAAGAAAAATTCCCTGACTTCCCTGTAATGAAGCCTAAGCCGCGGAAAGAAAACATTGGTTTTGGTGGTTATTCATTAATAGTTACAGCACATTAATATGAGTATATATATAGAGAGAGAATAATATATGTGTAAAGAATTAAAAATACAAGTAATTAAAGCGATTTAAGACATGCAGAGCTGCAAGTTCAAACAAAAGCTAGCTAGCAAGCTAGATCATAACAAAAAATCCATCTGACATCTATATCCTGCAAATATTTCTGTTTGAAGTTGAAGACATTGGCATTCTTCAAAAGCGCAATCAGGCAAAAACACTGTGGGCTCTGCACCCACAGTGCAAGAGAATGCAATTGTATGACCAAAATTTCCGAGGCAGTAGATCAGCTCTCATAACACCCCTGTTCACACCTGGCGAAAGGCGTACGATGAGGCTGAAATACCAACTGTGATGAAATCCCAGTGAATGATCAGCCTTAGAATATTTACCTGTGGGGATGTTCTTTCTTCCTCTGAGGCCTCTACTTCCTGCTCTCCACTCTCGCCTTCATTTTCTTCTTCATGTGACTCCTCTTCTCCTGTGCCAGCATCCTCCCCGTCATCTTCATCCTCTGCCTCTCCTGAAGGACTGCCGCTTTCGTCCACAATCTCTTCTTCCTGCTTTGATTCCCCTTTTGCATCACTTCCACCCTCTGATTCTCCAGCTGGCTCTTCTTCTTCACTTTCCTTTCCAGTTGTTTCACCTTCCTCTTCCTCAGGCTTAGAGTCGGACGTCTCACACTCCTCCTCCTCGGCCCCTTCCTCCTCCTCACCTTCGCCGTTTTCAGTGGTCTCTTCTTCGCCTGCTGTTTCCTCTTTAACAGTCTCTCTATCACTGTCCTCCTTCTCTTCCTCGTCTTCGGTCTCTTCCTCATTACCTGCTGTCTCCTCTTCCTCCCCTGCACTGCCCCCGTCTTCCTCCCCTGCTTTTTCATTATCATCTACTGTCTCCTCTTCACCTGTGTTGTTGCTAGTTTCCTCCTCCTCCCCTTCTGCTTCCGTCTCTCCCTCCTCTTTATCACTCTCCTCATCTATTGCAGACTGGCACTGACATTCGGCCTCCTCTTCCTCCTCATCAACATTTTCTGAATTCTCCTCTTGCCTAGCTTCCTCACCATTTGTTTCCCCGTCTTCCTGCACCTCCTCAGTGACGCTATTTTCCTCCTTTTCAGCCTCTCCCTCCTCCTCAGCCCCATCTTCTTCCTCTTCCATTTCCTCATCTTCCTCTGGTATTGTCTCCTCTAAAACAACATCAGCGATGATATCTTCTTTGGTTTCCTCCTCCTCTTCCTCCTCCACTACCTCTAAATTACTCTCGTCCTTCTCCTCTTCAACCACTTCAACGTGTGGCACAGCCGCAGGTGCTGGAAATGGGCTTTTTTTAAGCTGCAGTATCTTGAGGAGGTCAAACTCCATCATCACCGGTGCTTCAGCTGCCATTGGGTTGGTTTTAAGAGCGAGGGCAGCCATTTTCTTGCGGACACAAGCATCACAGGGGCAGTACTCATCATCACTTCGCTGGTCACTGAAGTCAGCCGTATTTTCTTCATCACTGAGCGAGTCAGCGGTCTTCACTGATTGGTTCTTCATGACCTAAAAATAAATCGAACATTACATATCGGCCAAAAACACCCGTTTCATGACTTACATTTTCAGTGCAATTACCTTCAACATTCGGCGTCTTTTCTCTGTCATGGTGGACTCCCTGGAGAGATTTCCACCCGCTGGCGGCCTAGGCGACCTTCCCCCTTTGCCAGCCCGACTCTGGATCTTCTGCATCTCACGCTCAATGCTGCTCTGGATGCGTCGACTCACCTCGTCCTTCAGTTCAGAGATCATTGTGTCCAAGATGAGGCTGTCGTCAAGGTCCCAACGAACTTTGAACTCCGCCATTGCAGTGATATAGTGGTTCATGAACTGTTTCTCCAGCTTTTTCAGAAGATGTAGAATCCACACTGGATCAGGGTCTTGGGATAGTTTTTTAGCGAGTGGTGCCCTCAGGAGAGTCGGGGGCGTGCCTGAGCTGGAGTCCTCCGGTGTCTCTTGTTCATTATCAGTGCGGGATTTAGAGCTGCTGTTAGCGGAGCTCTTTTCTGATGATGAAGGATTCTCATTGGCTTTTGTGTTGTCTGGACTTGGAGGGACTGCGTTTTGCTCTTCACTTGTTACTGGTTCTTCTGCTATACTTGTCTTGAATTGCTCTGTTGGTGTCTCCTCTGGTTCTGCCTCAGCCTCCTTGGGTTCCTCACTTTCTTCATTTTCCACATCTACAACCTTATCCACTTCCTCATCTTCATGTAAAGATTCTGTCTCTTTAGTTTCAATTTTATTTGCTTCATCTGCACCCTGATTTCCATTCTCCTTCCCTGATCCGCCAGAACCACTGCTCATACCAACCCCGGACGAAGACCTTGGTGGGCTGATCTGATCTCCACCCGAGTCCTTTGTCTGGATATTTTCTGGTTCAGCTAGCCAAAGAGATTGAAGGATTGTCATGATGTCCTGATATTGCTGGTTGTTGTGCTTTTGTCGGTCGTGTTCAGGGCACACTGCAGGCTCAATGAGCTGAAGCTGGGCCAAACAGTCCAAGAGCCCCCTGGCTGATGTGCTCAGACGGCGACCATAAACTGGTGACACCTACAGAAGACAGTTGAGATGCAGATTACGTTATGTAATTGTAAAATTGTTCAGATGTTTTACTAAACTAAGCCTTAGCTATAATTATTTGTGTTTGACCAGTCCATAACCAACCTATAAGAAAGGCAAATTAAGGGCCTGTAAGCACTTCTACTAACAGTTGTTAATATTAAGTCATTGGCGTACCTCTGGCATGCTCCGACATCGTCCAAGAGAAGAGTTCAGAAGAACTTTCATCACTGCAGCTGAAGAATGCCAGTTCTTTGGCAGAGACTCTTCACTCGATAATAGATGGGTGTGGGAAGACAAATTTGCCACTTTATCACCTGGAGGTTGATCCAAACACTTCTCCACTAATGCATTAGATTCATCTTCCTCCTCTTTTTCTTCTTCGTCCTCTTTTGCTTCTACATTCTCCTCCGTTTCCACTTTCCCATCGTCAGGACTCTCCTCCTCCTTTGATTCCTCTTCTCCAAGTTTCTCATCTATCGCCTTCTCGAGCAAATCCTCATCCTCATTCATCTCGTCTCCAAGTGTGGGCATGGTATTATCAGTGGGAATGCTTCGCAGCCATTCACTGACAACCTCGTTCGGGGAGGCATTAGGCAAACAAGAGGGTGTCAAAACAGGAGTCTCCACATGATCCTTCTGGTTCCTGCTTCTCTGACATTTCTCGCTTCTTGTCTTTTTACTAGTTTTGCTGGCCTTGGACTGACGACTGTGTGGACGTGCAGCTATGACTTCCTTTAAGAGGTCAGCAGCTGAGAGTGAGTGAGACAAAGTGCACTCACTACAATCTTCGTCTTTGCTGCATTGTCTGGAGTTGTGCAATGGACAGGGGCTTGAGGAATTGATCGGTGCGACATTGTTTTGAGGCTTTCTTTTGACGCCACCAGTCGATTCGGCTTCTGGACTTTTAACGGCATCCACTGGGTCTGCTTTCGCGTCTATCCTCTCAATTAATTCCTTTACCTTTGACCCTGAGTGAGTCGAAGCTGCCGACCTTGGCATTAGACAACATTGACTCTTGGAGTGGACACTGGCAACTTTGTTATCTTCTTCCCCTTCAGTCTTGCTAGCCGGTCTACTGGCTGCTTGATTTTTACTTTTAGTTTTGCCAACAACTTTAGCACTTGCTGATGTCATTGCAGTTGAGGTTCTATGGTTAGGGACATCTGCATTGCTAGCTTTGGCTGTTGAAGCAGACTTTACACTTCCTTTTTCAAGGTCATCTTCATCTTTATCCTCAAACCCTTTTGATGTTTCAATGGTGGGTATATCTACTGCTGGAGTATTGTGAGGTGTACTGCTTTTATTGCGATTGCTATTGGATTTTCTAGACCTGATGGACTCTCTTTCTTCCACATTGGCTGACTTTTCTGTGTTTTTGGCAGGCGTTGTTGTCTTCACTCTGCCTTTACTCTCAGTGTTAACATGAAAAGAAACAGTGGACTTGCCACTGTCTGAGTCAGCTGTTTCTGTGTCTTCTGGTAAGCCAAGAGAGACGGATCCTGAGTTTTGACTCAGTGGTTGCTCAGTATCTCCCGATTCCCTCCTCTGTCTTTTGGTTGACAGTATGCTACCATCCACTTCAGAAGCATCTTCACTTTTCAACTCCTCATTATCTTTTTCTTTCTTTACTTTTTCAAGTGCTGATGCTGCACCACATCGACATCTGGATCGGCCAGATTTAGCAGAAGTCTTGGAATGAACGGACAAGGCACTCGGCCCTCGTGTCTCCAGACAAGGCAACAACTGCTGCGCAGAAGACTGAGTACTGATAGGGGATTTAGCTGGAGGTTTGGGCGAGTGGATCACAATTTTTTCCTCTTCAGCAGCTTCAACAGTTTCAACAACAGCAATATCGGCAGCGCAGGACTTATGCAATGAAGATGATGTAACACTGGATTTTACAGATTTAGCAGATGCAACACTTTGCGCTCTTTCTATTGTCTCATTTCCTTCTCCATCAGGCCTTTCTGGTGTTTGAATTGTGACCACATTTAGACTTGGTGACACTAATTTTGGATTCTTGCTTGAATTTGACTTGTGAGATTTACTGGTCCTCACTGAAGATTTTGACCTACCGGACATAGCACTAGCCACCCGCTCTTCAGTTTCATTTTGCCTCTCATTTTCATCGATCTGTATAGAAGGACCTTCGACTTCATTTCGATTTAGAGACCCTGACTTGGAGGACTTTGCAGACGTGTGGGATTTCCCTGACAAAGCACTGGCTACCCTGTCCATATCTTTTTCATCATCCCCTTTTTCGGAACCATTTCCTGTATCCTCATTACACTTAGATTTATGAGATTTAAAGGATGTTGCACTGGCTGACCTCTCATCATTTTCCAATTTTCCAGTCATTGCGCTCTCTGACCTATGCTGTGATTCCTCCTCCACCAACTCATTTTCTTTCTCTTCTTCGTCCTTTGGAGGTGCTGCTATTTCCCTGGCATCATTGTTGGACTTGTAAGACTTTGAAGACTTTACTGAGATGTTAGATTTCCCAGATTTGCCAGACATTTGACTTGCAGACCTTTTTTCTTCATCTCCTCCAGTTTCAGATCTGGGAGAATGTGACCTTTCAGAAGCTTTGGACTTGTGGGATTTGTTAGATTTGGCAGTCAGATGGGACTTGGCTGAAATGGCACTCCCTGCTCTCTCCTCAGCCTCCATTTCTTCTTTTTGTTGTACCGTACTGTCAGGTCTCTCTGCCTTAGATACTGCTCCTGAACAGCGGCTGCATTTGGATCTATGAGATGTGCCAGACTTTACTGACACATTTGATTTAGCAGACAGGACACTATCATTTCTATATACCTTGCCAGAATTGGCAGAAGCATTGGTCTTAACAGATAGGGCGCTTGAAGTTCTATTGTTGGTTTCATCCTCTTCAACAGCTGAATTACTCGTTGGCGAAGCAGCCTGAAGGCTTACCTTGACTGAAGCGCTGGTCTCTAAAGACACACAAGATTTGGCTGACAAGGCGCTAAGTGCTCTTTCTCCAGCATTCTCTCCCTCAGCTGCTTCTCTTGTCCTGATATCTGATGACTTAGCTGTACAGCTGCAATTTGACTTCAGAGACTTACTGGATTTTGCAGATCTTGCACTAGGGCTCCGATGCCCTTCTGCTGGAACACCAGTGCTACCTTTACAACTTGACTTGTCTGATCTTTCTGACCTGTGGCTTGCAGCTGACCCAGCTCCTGAAGCCCTTTCTTCCTCTTTTCCTGCTGCCTCAGGATTGGACATTCTGGACATGGCACTAGATGCTCTGTCCTCTGGAATATTGGATATTGCAGAGATGCGCCCATTGTTGCTGAGATTGGTCTTGTTGGATTGTGTTGAGACGTCTGAGCCATCATTTTCACTGACATTATTGGCAATAACTCGGTTGGATTGGGGTGTAGCAGGCTTCGGAGAGACATAGTTGCTCCCCTGTTTGCATCCACCACAATTTGAACATACACTGGAAGCCTGTGACTGACAAGACAAACTACTCCCAACTCTCTTCACGTCTTCATATTCATCATCTGCAGTTCCATCGTCCTCTGAATTTTGGATCTTGGCTTTGCTGGATCTGCAAGAGGCTGTGCTCATTTTGGACTTGGAACTGGGAGCTCGATCCATCTCCTCGACTGTGGCTTCTCCACAGTGACAAGATGAGGCTGCAGATACTCCCCGGCTTCT
The DNA here is from genome assembly GCF_947650265.1 of Symphodus melops. Lineage (NCBI taxonomy): Eukaryota > Metazoa > Chordata > Actinopteri > Labriformes > Labridae > Symphodus > Symphodus melops. The sequence goes on from NC_136713.1 coordinate 11,747,819, forward strand.
ATTCTGTTCCCCATCCTCATGCCCAGTGGGTTGGACATCATCCTGGTCCTCTTTCAGCAATTGCAAGACATGTGACGAGCTGCTCACTGCAGATAGTGGACGCTCCCCATCTACCTCCATCAGGACATCCTCCTCTAAGGACTTTCCGCTACATGGTTGTAGGTTGCTATCTGTGGCAACCACTTCACTGCGGCTAGAGCATCGGCTTACCCTGCACACCTCTACATGGGTTTCTCCATCCTGCTCAACCTCTACTCTGCGCTCAACCTGCTCTGTTACACACATTTCCTCCTGGACCAGTTGTTTTTGCTCTGAACCTGAGCAGTTGGAAAGTCGTGCTCGGCAGCGCACAACCCTCCTTGAATTACATGACGAGGAAGAGCTAGAAGAATGTGTATGTCTCATCATAGTGTGAGTATGTCTGTGTGCATGCTGGGGAGGGACAGGAGGCTTGCAGCTGTGTGCAGGGTTTTCCCAGAAATCATACTGCTGTTCCAGTTTCTGGTAGCAGCAAGGGCAGCTATTTCCATTTGTTGCATGCTGCAGAGTTTGACTGGAACAATGCATACCCTCTTGGTCGTAAGATGTGGAATCAGGGTCAGAGCAGCTTTCTGATTGACCCTGCTGCAGGTAATGAGGCTGGGCCTGGCTCTGTGGGCAACAATCATTGGTCAGAGATGGGGATTTTTTTATTTGAGTTGACCACTGGAGGGTTTCATCACTGTGTAGGCGAAATCGCACTCTCATTTCCACTGAGAGGCTGCCATCTTTATTGACCAGAACACGCTTTTCAATGTCTTCATTCATGATAGCTGGTTTAGCCTGGGAGTACCCACTAACACCATTGCCGTATGACTTCTCTGAAGACAGGGAGAAACGTGCAGAGCGGTTTGAAGAATCTGAACGAGGGTGGATGATGCTTTTTTTCGTTTCCAGACCAAAGTTAACTGAGAAGACAAAAATAAATAAATAAATCAATTTCAAGGTTTTCAAATGGAGATTGTCTTTGTAAACTTTAAAAACTACGCCTGCATACATGCTTGTGAAACTAACCATTTTTCCTGCTTTCATGCACTTCACTGTACTCGCTGGCTCTGGACTGAGCTCCATGAGGTGGGGATCTTATTCCTTGAGTACCAGGAGATCGGGCCCCATTCCCAGGCGTCCTGGGGCCAAGGCCGGGGGACCTGCTGTTCAAACCAGGCAGTCTTTCATCTGAGCTCTTCCTGATAAAGTTGACGAGCATTGGGCTGAAAGCTTCACGTCCAACACACACCAACACTCCAGAACAAGTCATCAGGCTTTGCACGTTCTCTATCTATAAAAAAAAAAAAAAAAACAATGTCCAGATGTTTAGCAACGATGAACATTGTCAAAAATACAAAACGGACTCTGGATTATTATGATTATACATTAATTGTGTATCCATTACTAACCCTGCGTCCATCGGCATTGTAGAGCTTTCGGACATGAAACTGCATCACCTCTGAAACCTCATCGAGAAAAGCCCTCAGGCTCCTCGTTGACCTCCTGCTCAACACCACACTCCTTCTTATCCCCGGTTCGCTATTCTTAACCAGTAAGATCCGACGCTGCCTGTAAGGAAAATGTGCGGTTGCTGTTGAGGATGAGGTTTCTGGACGATGTGGCTTACGGGTATCACTGTACCAGATACCCGGATTTTTTCTGGCTAGTTCCATATTGATCGGCTTAGCCTGGCGTCGGTCAGAGCAGAGGTAGCAGCCCCCATCCTGGAGCTGCTCTAGGTGTTTGATAGTGTGAGTGCCGCGTGGAGTTGTAACTGTTCGCACACCAAATGGCAAGGGTACCTGGAAATGAACACAAGCATGCATTTAGACTATTAACAGTACATATCTGTATCTTTATTCATACCAATAGTGTTGCCTGATAACATTTCATGACAGGAAAATTACCTATCCAAACTTCTAATACACCTATAGGATGAATGTTTTCAGTCGGTAAAATTAAGTAGCCAGAAGAAGAGCTTATTCTTTTGCATTAGCTTTCAACTTAAAACAAGTCTACATCACAACTCATGGACCCCGTCAAGACTGACCTTTTGCGAAAGGTCATCCAGCAGAGCATCAAAGCATTTGAAGCTCCGCTTGTGCACTGCCATCCTGACGCCCCCAAACTGGCTGTCCCCGCTTTTGTAAAAGGTGATCCGCTTTGCCGGGGTGTCTGTGATCACATGGGGGCGGTGTAGGTAGGAGGAGGGTTGTGGTGGTGGTGGGGGGAAGGGCGAGGCATGTTTAGACGGGGGCTGGGGGTCCCACATCCCTTCCTGCACCGAATGCATACTGCAACCTCACACACACCTGTGGGACACACACAGTGCAACACAGAATTAATAATGTGTATAGTATGGGACACAGTGTAAGAATGATGCATTTGCCATCAAATAAATGAACAAAAAAGCCCAAATTCATTATCTCTTTTATGGGTCGAATTTCCTTTTGCTTTTCTTTCCAAGCACTCGCTAATCACACTCCCAGGGTCATCACTCCTAATCAGGGTGTTTCACTGAGGATTCAGGACAGGACATCCACTAACAAGACTACGTTACACGCAAGGGTGTTACAAATGTCACTCTGCAACAGCAGGAGCAGCATTCTGCACAAATACATTTCCAGATATTGGTGTTTTATTGGTATCTGACAATTATAAATGGAAGACTCCAGGATAAAATGATCTCTCAGGTCCTTGATATTTAAAGGACTTTATATTTATATTTGTTTTTGCTCTCAAAGTGATACCAAAAACATCGATGGGAGTTTTACCGGAAGACTTTTTAGTTGCTTTTGAGGCAACAGTTTTTGAGATTTTGAGACTTAGGGTTTGTGCCCTCCGGACATTTCACACACAGCAGTTGGCTGTATTAAGTGGAGCAGCCAAGCATGAACTTAAGAAGGACTAACAAAGCCTAAACAGCCCATGTATTAAAAGATACCCAATTCATATTTTTCTTTTTTTGTAAAACACAAAATTCACTTCCAAGGATACACTTTGAGGTTTTTTATTTAGGTTTGAGATTGTTTTGCTACAACATAACAATAAAAATGACCAAACTAGCCTGACTCAGCAGCAAAACAACAACAAAGTGAATCATTCCTGTTAAATCGAAACACTTTTAATAAGTTATACAAAGGCGAATGTTGTTGTTCTAAGCTTTTAGAAGGCTTTTAAGCCCTCAGACTAGACTAGAGGCCAAATCACTGCTGTTAGCTGCACACTCTCCCAATGTGACGCTGTGCCTTTTAATCCCTTTAGCTCTGTCTCTCCTCACAACTTCTCACCTCTCCATTTAATACAATTTGAAGAAGAATTTGCAGTTTTCTTTTTAAACCAAAGGTTTCATAACACAATATCAAATGGTTTCCCTAAAATGGCCCTTCCAAGGCGAAGTAGCGCAAAGAAATAGTTCTTGAAGCTCATTCTGGCTGGCTTTAAATAAACTGAACTGAGTGACGTGGCTGCTTAAGTAGCTGGTTAAAGAGGACACAAAGCCTTTTCTTTTCAAATCACTAGAAAAGACTTGTTATATAAAGGAAACATTTAGAGGCAGAGTTATTTCCCCCAATACAGCCCTGAACACCACACAGTTTAAGGTTGGTCACTTTCAAGAATGCTATTTTAAGACCATTGTAAATAAGTCTGTTTACATCCCAAGTTTGAGGCAATAGATGACAAGAAACACAATACATGCCAAGACATATCATAAGCCCAATACACGTCCTTTAAGTTTAATGGCAACCGATTTGGGAACTTTTCCAGTTAAAGGCTTCACAAAAAAAAAAAGGGCCGAACAAGCAATGATATACTTATAGATTCAGAAAATAGCGTAATAGTTATTGACGAGAAGCCACTTTTAACATGAACCTTCAACTTTTCCAGCATAACACTGTCAATGAGTTCATCTATAAACCACTGATGGCACATAAGGTGCAGAACAATCAATACCAATTGCAATGCCAACAGATGGACCATCATAAGACTTCTTCTGTCCTTCCCTAAACACTTCTATCTATTATAACTGTTAATTCCACTTGTATGCCAGTTTACCTCATCTATTAAGTACATTACTCACATATTCAGGAAACATGGTCCAAAGAGATTGAAAAAAGCTGGAAGGGAATATTCCGGATGGGGTCTGACCGTTCAAAGTCAGACCAGGAGTTAGTAATAATTTACGTATAAATGCTTGTCGAGTGTGTAGCACCGTTCTCTGAAGCTTGAGTCACACACTACATGGGAGCCTCGAGGAAAATGGCAGTCAGTAATCAGGCACATGGGGAAGGGAGGGGGGGGGTGGATTGAGAGAGGGGGAAATAAGGAGCGAGGAGAGGACATGAGGGGCGGGGAGGCTAAGGATAGAACTAAAAGCCTGCTTAAGAACCTGTGGGTGTGGAAGGGGGAGGAGGGGGTTGCTATGGTGAGGCCAAGATGGTGGCAAGACAAGTGTTGTTCGTATGCACAACACACCTGACCTGGAGCCACATGCTAATGTTGCTAATCGGGTGTTTTGAAGTTTGAGTGAAAAGAGCGAGGGCAAAGGAAGGTGTAAATGGATGGTTACTGGATTAAAATCACACAAAATAAATACAATTAGGCCAAACAATGACATTATATGCAGTGTAAAGCCATCTGTTATAATATGCTACTTTTTTCTATGTATTTTTCTATGGTCTCTCTTTTCTCTCTCTCACTCACACATACACACACACACACACAGACGTGCGCACACACACACACACACAGTCGTGCGCGCACAAGATTGTAATTAAAGACAGATTGTGTGACAGCAGGTTGCCTCCTCAACAGAAAACACTAACTACCTGTTTTATTAACTATGTTGAGTCAAACTGGTTTGTAAGAAGAGTGGCGAGGAAAGTCATGACCACTTTAGAAATACTTTCACCACATTGTTGTCACTGCTTTTTCACTTATGTGACCCCATGAAGACCCAACATATGATAAAAAAAATTATTTTTGTGATATTGATTTTAATGTTAAAACCCAACTTTGTAGTGAGTGGCAATTCTTGAGTCTCTCTTGGGGCCCTCGGCAAAAATCAACCTGGGGGCCCTCCAACCAGCTTTCATCCCCATCATGTCTCAAATGGTCCGACAATCACTCCACTTCCTCGTTTTGTTTTTTTCTCCCTCCTATAGAACGATAATTCTTCATCTTCAATGGTTGACTTCATTGACAACATTTTGTCGATAGTGCAATGATGCAGAGGAAGAGAGTGAGTGCCATCAGATGGTGAATCCTAAGGGAGGTTTCCTACTGTCCTTTTCCCCAAGATCCATCCATCAAACAAAAGAATCAGTCTTGGAGTGGAGGAAGAGTTTGTTGGATTCTCTTTGATCAGACTTAACACTTAAAATCTTGGTGTTTCAGCAGGGATTCATGATCTTGATTTATGATCTTGAATTGTAAATACCAAACTGGATTGATCCGACTCAAGAGCAAGCAAACGCGTATTAAGCCAGCCAGGATTTCACCCATATTCATTTTTTGTTTCCATCACAGCAAGCAGATGGCGTCAATTTTCCTCCATATTTGTTTGATCACATGACTGCCACTGTGGAAATGCTCCTACAAACAGCTGGTGTTCGGTTGATTTATTCTTATTGTGCGTTTGAAGGACTGAAATGTTTAAAAGGTTGAATTTCCGTCTATTTGGCTTGAAAAATTGTCTTGTGACGAAAAAATGAGGACTAGATTCTTAGCTATGGGTTTGAAAAATAAAATAAACAACCAATCGTTTATCCAAGGCCCTACACACTCTACACTTCATCTTTGCTTTTCTTTCTGTGCCACTTTCTCAAAGTAAGATGACACAGCATTTTTGAAACTGAAGTGCTGCTTGTCAACAGGCCAGGCAGGCGACTGCTTGGGGCCTCAGAACGGTCGGAGGCCCCTGAGGGCTTACAAAGCAGTAGCCCAAAATGAGCTTTTTTTTTTTTTTTGCAACGACAGTAGAAACCCCCCCCCCCCCCCCCCCCTCAGGTGTCACCATCTGATGGCACTCACTCTCTTCCTCTTCTATCCCATAACTAAGGAAGACCCTGTTGAGGTAGAAGCTTTCAGGACGAACCTGTGGACCTACACTTTGCAGAAGAGTTGAAATAACATCTGCTACTGGCAGCCCCACCAATAAGTGGTCATCATTTAAAGTCGCATAACTATACTGTTTGGAAGTTGTTCAAATACAGAAAATGTGTCTTGTTTAAGCTCAGCTGAGGTCATTACTGCCCCTTGGTGGCAGATGAGAAAAATGAAACTCAGTGCAACTGAAGTGAACAGACTTGAAATAATACACAGTTTTAAACCAGAAAAGACTGGCTCAGCTGCTTTTCATTTGGTTGTTTTCAATCAAAAGGTTTTGTCTCATGTAACTTGGAATATTAATAGTATAGGTTGAATGCACTGCTTGGAACTTAATCTATCTATCTATCTATCTATCTATCTATCTATCTATCTATCTATCTATCTATCTATCTATCTATCTATCTATCTGATGGATAGTTGAAATGTACTGGCAATATATTGCATGATCCTGGCTTATATTCCTTTGTTGATATGGTCAGAATGGTTTAAAGTACATGAGTGTAAACTCTTGTGGAAATGGACTTCTCTGTCATAAGAAGCGCTTGTATTTGACTGTCACTTGTAAACTTTCTTTATCACAACTGTGCCTTTTCTGCTCTTCAGGGACACACTGTTTTCATACAAAACAAGTCGAGCATTTGTGAAAATCAAGGACAATCCACACAATGACTTCCTTCACATCACTGTTTCATTTATGCTGCTCTGAACTGCTTTCCGCTCACCGTGATGCTACTGTACATCTTTTAAAAAAAAACCTCACTTATGACAACATCTCATACGACGCACTCGTGTCTGTCACTTGTATGTTCTGTGAATATGAGATGATTCATTTCAAGGGGCTATATTCACAAAATGTACAAATGCAATTACATTCACAGAATCTACATATCCTTAAAAAGCAAAAGAGCGCATACTTTAGCTTTATGTAATTCTGTATGACATCAATCTGAGTGTGATTTACTGGAGGCAGAGGGGCCTGAGAGATTTCAGTTAGTCAGGGATGAGTACTTCCTGTGCTGACAGGAGCATCAGACAACAGGTTTCTGAAAAATGTGAGAGCAGGGCGAATAAATCACTGTGCTTTATTTTAGTTATTAAAACCATTTCAGAGGCTTGCAGTAGGTTTAAGGAGCAGCTTTCAGAATGGCTTTGTGATATCAAATGATGGTTTTTAGGTATCTTGCCCTAAAAATGAAATAGAACTTCGTTTCCTTCAGCGCTGAAGAATTATTTGTTCTGTTCAAAATAAAAGAAGAAGACCTATTATGTGTCACCTAATTCTAGTGGTCTACTTACTCCCCTTTGTGCCTGCCTGCTAAATCCTCTCTATAAGCTGGCTCTCATCACATAAACTGGTGTGTGAATTACAACGGGAGGCATACTGTTTGAATATGCACATGCACATAGTTCTACAATACAGTTTGTACAGGTGATACTAAACATAAACATTACAGGTAAATAAATAATATGAGGTTTCGGACTTCAAATAAGATCAGTCTTACCGAGATGGATCCATGCTGGATAAAAGATAATCGGCCGGTTATAATTCCAATCAGATCATCAGAAGAAAATTGAGTTGCTTAAGTCAGACCACCTGTAGACCTGCAGAGGACCGAGACATCAGCAAGAGCACTGCGCGTGCTGCTACGTTTCAGATCGGAGACATGACGTGCGTGAAGTGAAGTCTGCGGCTTAAAATACGGAAGTAGCCTGATTTAGACTTTCAAATTAATGCGTCACTTTTGTATTTCCGTTTGTGGCTAATATATTCATCCTCTTATCATTTACTCAATGCATTATTGAAATATCCCCCCCCCCCAAAAAAAAGAAAAAGAAAAGAAAAAAGCCTAATCTAGAACTTTATGTTTCCCAGGTTGAGATAATTCACAGAGGTTTAAATTAATTGTAAGTTCGTTTTGTTTGCATTCTGTAGCCTATACTTTTCATACTGTACGTATGCAAGGGTATAATGTTTGATACGATGCACTTTGCCTTTAAGGTAACTGTGGCAGGGTTCTCCTCTTAAACACCCCAAAAGTGATTGGTGTATTTATTTATTTTTTATTTATAAGTGCACAATATTTACAAAAAAAAGGGAAAAACCCAAAACAAAACAAAAAAAATATTTACGAGAAATATTTACAAAAACAAAACTCCCACATGAGTATGGAGCAAACAAAGAAATTTCTCCTGAAGTTGTTACCTGGCGGATATGGACCGCCTCTGTTTGGCTCAGAACGGGATGCTGCGGAGCGCATCTCCAACGCCCTAAATGCTAAGTGCGCTGAGAGTTGATATAAATGTATGAAAATCAAAACAAATAGAGCTTACACCCTTGGTCGCGCTACGGAATAAGAAGGGGAAGATGATGTGTTTAATAGCGTGATTGGGAGCATTGGCAGAGGGAAAAGTTTGGTGCGCGCGCGTGTGTGTGTGTGCGCGTGTGTGTCCGTGTACGTGTCAGCGTGTGTTGGTGTGTGCGCCCGCACTCAGTGACGGAGCCGTACTTAGTTACCATGGTTACTGTTTGCTGAGTGATATTGATTAAAGATAAGTGAAGTGATGTAGGCTATCGGTGTTATTGTTCAGTTTTGAGTGTATGTAGTGCAGGCAGACAACAAGGGTTTAACTTGTGATTAAAATCACCTTCGAGACACACCGTCACAATATAAAGCGGAGGAGTGGGATTGTTAAAGAGGATTACCTTCCTGAGCCATCTGTGAACCCGGACAGATAAACCTAATTAGGTCTACACGAAAAAGACATGTAACCCGAGTGTTCCCTGCTATAATGTTTACTCTGAGTTTCATCACAGTCACATTGAAATAAACAAACAACAACAACAACAAAAAACTATGAAAAAGAAATCGCCATGAAAACATGAAAACTGACACGCGACATCGGAGTGACGTAATCGCGTTGACAGCGCCGCACGCTACAACAAAACCCGTTTCCAATGGCAACGAGATGTTTCTCTAGGAGGGCCATGGATTCCCTTACGGAGGGTGAAATATCCAAGATATCGAGGCAGCAGGTAGGAAACAACCATTACATCGTTATTTATATGTAAAGGGAAAGGTACTTTATAAGAGTGAGAACAAATAATCCAATACATTAAAAGGAAAATTCCAACAGAGCCGACCAAAACAAAATGTGGGCTTTTTAAATACTATACCTGAGAATGCCTACAATTTTAGGTTATTTGTACTTGAGTTTATGATGTACATTGCTCGACTTTATATGGCAACATAGTTAGATTCTGATAAAGTTATAAACTTCACAGCTAAGGTATACTTGATACTTTTAAATAACTTTAAAATCGCAGTGTAAGTGAATGAACAATGCATTGTATTTACACATAATATATGCAGAAAATATAATGGTGTAGCCTACACTTTAAAAAGGTTGTTTATTTTATTAAAAAGTAATCCATTAATAACACTTACAAATTGACCTCACTGCACGATGGGTTCCTTTATTTTTTAAATATCATGCATATGTTTTTTTAATGTGTAATTATGATATTGATTCTATTGCAACTTCATGACGTGTGCTCTTGTGTCGGTGTGACTGACCGTTACAGAGAGAGGAGGGTTTGCAGAGGCTCAGCTGTCACTTCTCTTGGTCCGAATTCTGCGATGAGAGGCGCTGCTTTCATCAGGAGTTTGTGTATGATGTCACCATGTTCGCCGCCGCTTGTGGCTTCCCCTGGCCTGACGTTATCCGAGCGGCTGTGATGGCCAAAGACATCTTTCCAAAGCTGGAAGGTCAGAACTTACTGCATCATAACATACAGAGGCCTTGCATGGTGACGCAGAGATTTGCCTAGAGGTCATGCTTAATGACTATCAGAGGGAGCATGGTGTCCAGCAGAGGCCTGACATGACAGTGATTTTTAAAGGGGACATATCATCCCCCTTTTTTACCTTTTCAATCAGTCTTCTGTGCTCTAAATGAAACATCTGTTCTGTGCTTTGGTCCAAATATAACATAAATCAAGCAGCAGAGGAGGTTTGTGACGCTGCATAAACCAGCTCTCTCTGAACGCTCCGTTTTGGTGTGTGTCTCTTTAAATACAATGACCCTGCCCCCTGAGTTTTATCAGTAGACATCGTTCCTCTGTAGAGACAATAAAAATGGCAGACCTGTGCAAACGTTTTACTACAGGCTGGAGGTGGAGTCCATGGGTGGAGATACAAGGGGAGGGGACAGGAGTTTTTTTTTACCAGAATACAACTTGTGATGTCACAAACTGAGAAAATTTAAAACGGAGCATTTGTCTCTGTTTGTTACAACTTATGTAGACCACAAACAAAGGACTGGATGGATTTATTTCAAGTTTTGTGGATCCATAGACACTCAGGTTACACAAATAAATATTCGAAAACACTGTAGAAGTGGATTTTTCACAATATGTCCCCTTTAAATTGACCCTCCATCCTTTAGGTCTCAACACACCTGACCTACTGTCCTTGTTGGGAGTTGCACTGTGTGAGTGTTCGCTGAACACGACCTCTGTGCAGCGGCGCGAGTTCGCCGACTTCCTCACAAACACCTGCGTCACCCGTCAGAGGCTCCTCCAGGCGGTGGTGGGTGGAGCAGTAAGCATGTCCATAACTCAGCTACACTTGGAGGTGCAGTTGCCACCAACACCATGTGCTCTGACACAGGTAATGAAACCATTACACTCATCAACAAGGAATCTTAGAGCACATTTGAATGGATTCAAATTTCTCAGTGACGCCAGTGGGTAGCTTTAAGCAAATTCCAGGCATGAGTTCCTTTCCATGCAGCGTTCATGTTTAAAATGTGAGCCCTGGTTGTAACGGTGTCTATTGGATGGGGCTTGAGAATACCAATATGTGGGGGTGCAATTAACTGTAATCATTTTCCTGCGTTGTCTTTTTCAGAAAGTTAAAAGTGCACCCTCTGCTGTTTTGTGTGCTCGCTTGTGCTTCAGGGAACAGATCTGCACGAGTGGGAGCATCAGCGTCGACATGCTGAGCTTACCTCAGTGTTACAACAGAAGGTGGAGGAGCTGAGGGCGCTCCGAGACGGGTCACGGGTCTCCCTAGGGGAGGTCAGCGTTCCTGAGGATGAGGATTTGGATGAACAGGTAAGACTCATGAAGTCTTAGAAAGAGTAAAAACATTTAGGAGTAACTTAAATGATCTGAATAACATTGTGTCTGCTTTCACCTTTAGGGGGTTTTGGCGTTGATTCGTACAGCGGTGAGGGCCACAAAAGAGCAGACGCTGCAGAGTCTGACTCAAGAGGCCTCCCTGCTCAGTGACATCCAGCAAGTCAAACTGCAGCTGGCAGCATTGGCCACTAGGGGGCTCCATAATCCTGTTCTTTGCAACACAGGTCAAATCAATGTGCATCACTAAAGGCCTTAAAATGGAACTGAGAGAGTCATAAGATTCTGCGAGGACAGGAAGCAGCATTTGTCGTCTTTAGTCCTATCCACTGTCCTCTCTTAAATAAAGGCTAAAGCCCCCCCCCAAAAAAAGAAATCTCTCCTTTTATAAAGATTTTTGTGAATGGATTGTGAGCGTTGTCATGCCTTTGCTCACAGGAGGCCACTAGGGGGTGCTAGATGACAAGAAATCTAAAAAAAATCAGACCACTTGCCTCTCTGTTCCCAGCATTACCAGCATGACAAATGACAAAAAAAGAAACAGTCAGTTTGCATGTGTATCTATACTTCTATAAATCTGATAAAAAATGGTTTGCTGTGATTTTACTGTTTTTTTGTTTTTTTTTAAAGACCTGACACTGACATTTCCAGGGTGATCTATATATTTTTGAAAGCATTTTCAAAGTCATAAAGATTAGGTCAATTGATCTTCTGCGCTGACATTAACTTCTGAATGATGACTGCAAAAGTTGTTGCGTAAAAAAAAAAAGAAAAAAAAGCCAAAAATACAACACGGCTTCTGAATATGTATAGCCCATCCTTTTGTCCTCCTTTTTGAACGCTTTTGGATGTGAACCATGTTGTGTTTTCCATTCCAAACCGTTCAAAGAAGGCCACCCTGGATGATGCATGTCTTATTGTTCATTTGCTTAAATAGCCTCTGGTGTTGTAGCCGTGTTGGAGGTCTGCCAAATATGTGTACACCAAAATTCCAGGCTTGTTTTGCTGCATTGTTGCTCGTGAGCTTGAAATAATAGGAGGTTTTCTCCTGCTGTGACAGTCTTGGTTGTCCACATGAAAGAAAAGAAGCTCTTCTTTGTTTCATGTGGAAATGCAGAGTATAAATAATTATTGTTTGCACACAAACACATGGATGTAATTAGCCTGCTCGTACCACCTTGTCATTACCACAGGCTTCACACTAACAATTTCACAATGAAGGAAAGTCTATAGAATTATTCCATACAATTCAAAACACCATTTAGTGTGAACTTTTACTTCGTCTTTACAATTCATATACTTTTCTGATCTTGCAGATCATAGTGTTGGTTTTCTTAGCATTAAATAGCCTACAGTGGGCAAATATTTGGACAAAGCAGACAGAGCTTGATGTAGTTGTTGTGTCGATGTCTAATTTATCAGAGCGGTGGTTCTCAAAGTGGGGGTCGTGAGATGCCTTCCAAACACAAATAAAAATGTAAAATTATTCAAAATTGCATATTTTATCCATTATTGTGAAAGTAAGAATAAATACGGAGGAACATAGTTTTTTTTTTTTACTGTATTTAATTGTATGTATTGAACAATTTGGCATTGTTGTTGTTGTGGGTGTTACACCTACTGGTTTCCAACCTTTTTGGCGTGTGACCCAGCTTTGACTTTATGAAACTCTGGCGACCCCAAACATCCGAAACAAAGTTTTGTATCATGTAATGGCTCTACTGTTTCCTACTAAGTTGCAAGTAAACATTCATTTTAGACCACATTAAGATTTCAATACACATTTTGTGGACAGAAGAAAGGCTTCACATTTCTGCCCAATGGATGATAGGATAGATGGACGTTTATTGTTTTGGCATTGGCCCACAGAATCCTGTGTTTAATATTTCTGAAAATACAATATATTCTTTATTGATCAATAAATACAAATTTCAGGTGACCCCATTTAAATTCCATGAGATCCCATGTTGTGCTGGGAACCCTGGGTTGGGAAAGCCTGTTTCAGGAAAATACGTTTTAAAATTGACAAAATTTTAAATTACCCAAACTATGGAGTTAAAAACCTCCATAACAAGTCAAAGTCCTGCAATCCATATTGTACGTGATGTAAAAGGATAAAAGAAAAGTATCTCCACTCAGTGTAGAATATTGTAAAATACAATTATTGTATTTGTAAGCAGCATATTCACGTTCCAATTATAGATCATATTTTACGTATTTAGTTTAATATTGAGTATTGTTATTCTTTTATTTGACAAGTGAATACATTATGTACCCTAAAGCCATTTACTTTATGCCACTGTACGTGTAAATGTTCCTTTTATTTGTTTTTGGGTTTTTTTGACATCAAACAAAGTTTAATATTTTACATAATATTTTTGTTCAGTTTCTTAAGGTTCTTCTTCCCTTTCATTAATTCAAGGTTTTCTAATATTCCACGTAAACATTTGAGGAAGTGTATCTTTAAAATACATTTTTTTTGTACAATATTTTAAAGCTCCTATGAAGAACTTTACGTTTGAGTTGATTTTGGCGCCTCCCTGTGGATCAAGTGGGGCACCTTATTTCTTTACAGATCTTGACTTATTGATGAATATTTAATGTTTACATTTTTTTCCTTTTTTTTTACTCATCCTGCTTTCTGTTAAGAGTCTATGAAGAGTTTTTGCCATAAAAAGTGTAAAATGCAGGTAAATACCCTATTGGATACCTACCCCTGGCAAGGGGGTTGTTGACCTTAAAATAAACGTGTATAATTGTCTATCTTTATGCTGATGGTCTTGTTTGCTTTTGCAGCTCATAGAGAGATATCTGTATAAATCTGTATAGATATCTGTGTTTTATAACTGCTAAAAAATCCTCACTGGAGCTTTAATGTCACAAATGCAATTGGACATTTTTTATGGAAAGACCTGTTAATTACTTGGTATTAGCATATCTAGTCCTAAGTATTAAGTATGATACACTCATTAAAAATAAATGCTGTAATAACAATAGCATTTTTTTAAATAATTGCTTCTGTTGTTGTGTCTTGACATTGAGAACCAGTGTCTCAATACTCTGGTATAATTAGAAGTTAATACAAATGAGTAACAAATGTAATTGTAGTGAATGAGCTGAGCCTCAGTGCCATGACAGCATTTAGTCAATGCTCTACTAATATGCCATCATGACTCAAGCCACTAATGGGATTTTAGTCAGGCCTATTTATTGCCATTAGGGAATTGAGGCTACATACAGCGGGTGAGGGGTTAATTAGAAACAAGTGAAGGGGTCAGAGGTGTGTATATGTCTGTGTGTGTCGAGCACATATGGCCATAAGAGGGCTGGACCTCTGGTAATAGAGGGTGGATTTAAACAAGGGGAAGATTTATCTGCTGGCTGTGACACAGGGACAAATAGTGCTGATAGGTGAAGGCCTCTTGGCGTAGAGTCCAGCCTGGATGACAAATAGCCTGTGTGGAAAATAGGACGGCAAACCGTATTCACTTATCACTGAGTCAGGCCCTTCCCTGAATCCGCTTATGACATCCAGCGGGATCCCATTGGCTTCTCTCACGCGCCTCTCTTGTTTTGTCCTTGCATCTCTCTTCTCTTTTATCTATCTTTCTCCTCTTTAATACTCACTTCCATCCCCCACCTACAACCCGTCTCCCTCCCCTCGCCTCACCTCCTCTCCTCCAGCGCTCTCAACAGTATCTCCCCAGCCTCTCAGCTTCCCGTATTACACTGCCAGATAAGAGAGGAGAAGGCCCCGACTGACAGGAACCCCAAATTAATTTACAAGCAATGATGCCGTTCCCGGGCTGATAGACCAGTCTTTATACAATATGAAGGGATAGGGAGCGACGCCTCAGAGCCTCCACTGGGGACGGAAGGCAACTGTGCTATCTTTGTAATTATAGGAAGAGACCTTCATCCTTCTGTCTTTTTCTCTCTCCTTTAGTCTCTTTTCTCCCTTCAATAAATACTGCAGAAAGAACCCCAGAGACAAACCAAAGCTTATTGCTTTATATATCAGCAATGAAGAAATCATTTATTCTTTACTCATAGGTTGCATAATTACTACATGCTCGTAACACAAGGTGTCGCCTTCAGACACATGCGCACCACAGTTGTTCTTTCCCCCTTAAGTCTTCCCCTCCGCTGTTACTTTTCAACACTTATTGCACGATTCGCCACAGCTCTGTGGCCTAATAGGCTTACCATGCCATAGAATCTAAAGAAATGTAAGTAGATTAAGGAAATCATGTTTTCAGGGTTCGATAGCTTTCATTAGCCTCCGCTACTGTAACAGTCGATGTCGGACCAAAGCTTCAACTACGGGGGCTATTACACCCTTATTTTTTTTACATGCTCCAATGTCCCCTGACAATCCCGCCAAAAATGAGGAAATATTAAAGGATAACTGGATCCGAGTCGGTGCCCATGGTTTGCTTGCTGGATCTTGAATAGATCCAGCAAGTACTCCAGTACTCCCCCCCCCTCCCCTTCTCAGACAGGCTGCGTAACCTTTACTCTTATACAAACTCAGGAGCTTTTGAAGCTCAGGTCCTGTTACAAAAAGCATTTTTCAACATTTTTTTCCGTCTTAGTTCGACATAAATAAACCTTCTTGCGGAAGAGGATTAGGGCTACTGAATTTCTTTTTGATCCAGCGGGAAAAAAGTCTAAAACTGGTTTTAGCTTATAACAAACGTTGGCCATTTTCTCTGTCTTTGTCCTTTTTTAAGTTTAATCTTTTACTTCCACATAATCCATTCACTACAAACATCGCATTGGATTGCTGTTTTCAGGTTGTCTTTGTTGTATCTATCAAAATTGGCAGAAATGTACGGTGGCTTGGAAGTGCAAAGCCAAATTAGAGTGTAAAACAGTATGAGTAACCAGAGGCTACGAACACAGATTTACTTTTTAAGAAAACAGTTTTGCTTTCTTTAAAACAAAATTACAAAACCAAAACACTTTAATCAAGGACAAAGCACATTTTATAAAACAAATACACAAAACATGAAACGTTTTTACAAGCATTAAGAGAAATTTACAAGTGGCACAGCACTTTTAGCAGTTCAAACAAATTCTCAAACCCGTCTCTGTGCTTTTGTTTCACATTTTATAAATATGTTACATCCTAAAAGCTTTTTCAGTTTTGTAATTTTGTTTTATAAAATGTAAAAAAAAATAAATCAAAATGTACATTTAGAGAAATACCTGTTGCTAGTTGTTAATTTGAACATGTGATGAGTATTTAAATGTTTCTGAAACACAGTCTCTATTGCAAAATAAAAAGTGACAATTCAGAAGAAGTTATTAGAAATTTTTTTTTTCCAGAAAGGTTCATAATCAACAATTATTTGCAGCAAAAAAAATCTACTGTTTTCACTGTGAGTATACAGACTAACATGGAATGAGATGGAATCAGTCATTTCAAAGGTTCGACTGATTGAAGAGCTTGACACCAAGCCGACTGATATTTGTGTAACATTCACATGAGAGTGTGTCCTTCCAAAAAGCCCAGGAACGGATTCATTCACATAGTTTGGCGGCTAAATGCTCTGCGAGCTGTGAAAATGGGTCATATGTTGGAGCCAGTATTTGTGGGCAGCTGCATGCAGTTACACAGTGCTGCCCTGATGGCAGTCCAGCAATCCGACACACAGAAAACTGATTTAGGTCCAGTTAACACGCTCATGTTGGATTCCCAGCATAATCAGCTCTGGTTCTCTGGGTAATAATTTAATGACAGTTCCTTTAAAGGCCACATATTTTAACAAGTTTGGACCAAAGAAGTCTCATTGGTCCATAAGTTCTGTCTGTGAGGTTTCTTGTCAAAAAACACAATCTATTTGCCTTTTTTATCTTTCTATTTCAGCCCTGCTCAGAACAGGCTGTTTCTGTGTCTGTAGCTTTAAATATGTAAATGAGCGGTGTCTGACCACGCCCCCCCGGACGGGTATGTGGCTTGGGCTTACTTGCACAATTGTTTACGGTGAGAAGGCCGACTCAGAGGGCAGAACAAGCTGTGGGAGTGTCACCCACCTGGGGGAGGGGCTACTGCCCTTTGTGATGTCATGAAGGGAACATGTTTAAACGGCCTGTTTGAGCACACATTTTCTGAAAAATGGAGCAGAGAAAAGATGGATAGGATTGACTTTCCTCATAATTTTGGGGTTGTAGACTGTTTTTTTTATTGTCTTTGCTCCAAAGTGTCCCAAACAGGCCCTTTCTTTGAAGGTAAAATACACTTCACTATGTTTTCCTTACACTCATGTGTCCATAATCTGTCTGTTTTTTGTCACAAGGAAGCTCAGGACTTATATACGATATACTATAGGTGAGAAAGAGCCTAATTGTATATAATCGAAAACAAGAATGCATTGATTTTTAAACAGTATGAATCGCACCGTCTAAATGGACAACATTGTTGAGATACCAAATTTAAAATGAAAAAACATGTTTATATAGAAATGTGTTGCAGCAAACATGCTTTGTGCTACCCTGCAGTGTTGTCTGCATACTGACTTAATCTTGCACTAAGCTTTTCTGTAATATATTGAAACAGGCTGAAAAAAAAAAAAAAAAAAAAAAACTTACAACACAGCCCCTTTTTAAATGGCTTAAAAAGAGAAAAAACTCTCAGACTGCTCAGTTAAAAAAAATATATCCAGCTCATGACATCAAAAATATTCTCTTTATCTGTTTTCATTTACTTTTCAAACCTTAATTCGTCACTTCTTCTGAGGTTAATATTGAAATCTTCGACTGGACTGGAATTTAATTTTTTTTTTATCAAAATAAAAGTAGGTTTGTGTCTAAACAGGAAGTAAAGTACCACTAGCCTAAGGCAAAAATTATAGAATTTCAAACATGCATTTACAATGGATATATTCTGCATTTCACTTTTGGAAATCATGGATGGAAAAAAGACAGTCCCAACAACACAAAACAAAAAAGTCCAGTTAAGTTCAAATTTGGGGAACCATAACATCTGATCCACTCACAACCCGGCATGAGGGAGATTAAGGCTGCGTTCGCAGAGAAGCAAACAGTCACAACACCCAAACCAAGGCGCTAACACAGCTACCACAAAGACGTGAAGCAGCAGCCAGCTTGTGCTTATGTGCGGCTTCGCTCCTCGCAGAGAGCGAGAAGTGTAAATCCAAAGCTGAAAACTCCATTAGGCTGAGGCAGTCATGCATCCGTATGCTCCAGTGCCAGACAGCTCTGTAAATCAGCTTCCCCTTTTTTTAGCTTCACTGAAGAAAACAATATGGGTAGTGTCTGGGTACTAAGCATCATGTCCTTTGGTTACACACACACACACACTCACACATGCACACACACACCCTCGGGGCCTGGCAGCTACAGAGCGAGACCAAATGCTCTGATCCAGGTTGAACTAACCACTGACATGTGCACCTGTCAGACATGGGCTGCTGAAGGTATGTTTGCATTTCTTTGTACATACAGTTTAGTGTGCACAGTGCTGGAGAGTACTCCAGTACGTGTGTGTGTGTGTCCTTTATTTACAATCTATACTTATATAAAATCCATGCTTGTCCTTTTGATTTTATTGTTCATTTCAATCACTATTACACTGACTGAAATGTGATATTTGACTTAATGTGTGAGCAAATATTTTCAGTTTGTGGCACAATAAAATCCCTCAGGATGTGGAGTCAGATTCGTGTCCCACTTTCCAGCCCTTTCTGACACACAACACACAGACACTCGCACTCGTGCAAACACACAGACTGTAAAGTCAACGGATTTGGAGTGTGTCCACCACTCCTAATCTGTTGTCCAGTAAAGGCTGACTGAGGCCTAGCAGGTGCTAGACACTTGTCTGTGGAATGTGGTGGGCCAGACCTCCCACCAGGCCGGAGCTTCCTCTCTGCTGCAAGTGTGTTTTCGTGCATGTGCTAGTGTGTGTATGCAGATTACATGTGGAGGGCACGTGGGTGGCAGTCTCCACCTGCTCTTGAAATTTAAAAAAAACAACAACAACCTTTTCCTTAAGAGTGAAATATTTCTAGCACACTGCAGTGTTCGAAACCAAACTTTGCAAAAATGCATTTTCAGCACCAATTGTGTGTGACGGCTGAAATAGACGTTCAGAACACTGCCGAGTTTAGAAAAATTGGAATGGACTTTTGTTCACTGTAACTACAGCGCAGTTACCTCTCTTATTGTTGTGCTGTAAATACATCTGAGACACAGATGTGCTGCAGCAAACTGATTCCAGAATCGAATCGAATAGATGTTCTAAATGCCTCTTGGAAAAACAAGATGGACTATCCGAGGAGGTTGAGGGAAACAAACAGAAAAATGTAGAGATAACTTTGTGTCTTTGTAATTCTACTGGAGTCCGAATATGTCGCTGTTGCTTTTGTTTTCTCATCAAAACCTGTAATATTCCACGCTGTGGTACTCATAATATTTGTATTTGTGAGGCTGATACCACATGAGGTTAATTGCAGACCTCCCTCCTGAATTAAACACTACTATAAGCTTATCAGTGTAACAACACGGTGCTTCTAAACGAGGGTGAATCAGCAGAAAAAGCATTATGCACTCCAGTGTCTCTAATGTAGATTAATGCTACCTTCCTGCTTTTTGCTGCCTCTGTAGACAGTAATTAAGAGCCATAATCACCTTTTCATGGTCCGCTCTCTTTGTAGGTCATTATAAACAACCGAATGGGCCCCAGGCCCAGAAGCCAAACTAAACGTGAAACAACAAGGAAGGTTGTTTGTGGGCAAGCACTGAAAATCACCAGTTAGTACTTTAAAATCATTTACGAGATTTTCATTCTAAGCAGCGGTGACTGAAGCATTTTCTCATAGATGGAGAAAATGTGATTCTTAGTTAGTTAGCTTGTTGCTAAGAGAATTAGCATAGCGATGATTTCAATTAAAAAAACAAACATCTATTTCACTTAATATACTCTCCAGTCAACAAAGCATTTTCAAAAAATCTTGGGGGTGGGTTGTCGATTATATCCCTACAATTTGGGAAGAAGTAGAATCCTAAATTGATTCATATATTGTGTTGTTACGATGAGGGTTTGTTATCTTTGATCGCCTTTTGTGTGCGTGGGTGCATCAGTCCTATTGATCCTATTGAAGAGGATGTGAAAGTTTACAACTTGCACTCAGAGTCAATTAGGGTGACCCAGGTGAAAACATCAGATGCAGAGTTTTTTATATAATGTTCAAATTCCCTTATTTGTACAACCACAGGTATTTTCTTTCCTGTGAAAATTGAGCGGAGTCACAGTCTGCAGACCTGTACGAGTCTGAGTGATGCTCAGCGTGGTTAATATTAGTTATTTCAGCTGCTGTTACCTTTATCTCACGAACAATCCACTTTTCATGAGGAATGCATCCATAAATCGACGGTTCTCTTTGTAAGGTTTTGTGCGTCCTTTCAATTCATATTTTCATCATGCACGTGAAAAAAAAACGAACTCTGACAAATGTTTCCGGAGAATCACCCTTCGACGGCGTCAACCAAGAAAACACTTTCTCAGACCTACCTCTCTTTCGTCCTTCCTTGCTGCTTGTCAAATAGGCAGGACAGGACACTGCTTGGCGCCCCCCCCAGGACAGTAGACCAACTGCCTCAAAATGTGCAAATTTTGCAACGACAGTCGGAAACCTCCCTAATGTGGCCCCATCTGACAGCACTCACTCTCAACGCCTTGCTAAGTGTGGCGTGCATTTTTGCAGTGAAATCAATAATGGACGCTAGTTGGAGGGCCACCCAATGAATGTTTGCTTCGGGTCCTATAAGACGCTAGAAGCGCCCCTGTCTCTAAGTCGTAGTCGTCATATTCAATAATAATAAAAATAAAAAAAGAGCTTCACGAGCATCTCTGAAAATCGTTTCGTCTCAGGTTGGATGTCTAGGCTTTATTAAAGAAAAAAAAATTATTGAAAGAAGGTATGTCTTTCTCCTTGTGGCTCGTCGGTGGGAGGCGTCCTCTGATCCTACGTAGGAAAATTGAGCTTATGTTTTGAGCAGGACCATGTGAGATATTTAACATACTGTAGAAGAAACATCATGATTTCTTTCTGTTCTTCTTTTCCTACCTCTCTTTCGTCCTTCCTCTTCAATTTTGTCAAAATGACTGATGGTGGCCAGCAGGACTGGGTGTCCGGCAATATACTTTCAACAAATGGCTGCAGCCTGCTCGGCCAGGCCTTGGACTGACATAAATCAATACTTTAACCATTTAAAATCTATCAGCAGAGGAGGGTTTTTTCTGATGGTGCTACCGCTCCCTGCGTTCCCTTTCACCCACCAACAACCACCCTCTCCAACCCCTCCTCCAACACGCACTGCCACGAACACTGAATCAGACACTTTGTAGCTACAACCAGCAATCAATAAGCCAGCACCTTCACAGATCTTAACCGCGGTTTGCCTCGGATCAGTGATGGATGGCGAGGAAGGCCGCGATTCGTTTTGTCAGGCTATTACGCCGGGCGAATTCTGTCCACTTCATCCTGCAGACGATCATTTTTCACACCTCATAAGAAGCAGAAATGGGTTGAGAGGGAGGAGAGGGGGGGTGGGAGGGGCAGATAAAAGAGAAGGGGGAGATCGAGAGAGAGAGAGAGTTAACCAAATGGGAAGAAATTAAGAATATGGGGGGGAGAGAATTGAAAGAGGAGGAGGAAAGGAGAGTCATGACAGACGGTGTGAGAAAGGATGAACAGGAAGGAGGAAAAAAAAAAAAAAAAAAAAGTGACCAGACTGAGTGGCTCCTTGTTGCCCTGTGTTAGGGTGAAGAGGACAGAAACATTTAGTCTCAGTTGTGTTTTAATAAAACCTCCACAGGCTTTTGATTCATCAATACCTCTCTATCGAATTACCCACACGAAAAAAAAAAAAGCAAGTTTGTTGGCTTATAAAAAGACAGCACAGAGCTTAGTTGTGTGTGTATGTGGTGTGTAACCAAATCACTCAGTTGGGAAATTGATTTTTTTTTTTTCCTCCCTCTATCCTCGCTGAAAGCATTTTATCGCTATAAAGCACACAAGGGCAAAGTAACCATGAACAAGTCCCACTAGTCAAACATATTATGTTTACAAAACAGCAAAGTGGTAAATTAGTCGAGCTAAAAGTTCCACACAGGGAAATATTGTGCTGTTACATCCTTTCATGCTCAATAAGAATGGAGTAAAAATATCAGGGATGTTTGCAAGAAAAAAAAAAAAAAAAACAGTTTGGAAAGAAAGAATCCCAACTTCCTTCATGCCTGTCTTCACCTTCTGTCATTTGCATGATGATATCTCTCCCTCCCCTTCCTCCCTCTTTCCTACCTTTCCCTTCCTCCCCTCTCTTGGCGTGGCTCCCCAAGACCCAAGGTGTTCTCGTTGGAACGGTCTTGCCTCGAAAAACAAGCGACAGCTGCTGTGTGTGCGCACGCTCGCGACTGTGTGTGTGTGTGTGTGTGTGTGTGTGTGTGTGTGTCGTTGCCGCCGCCGTTCTTCGCGGGGCTCGCCCCATATGTTAGCCCCTCACCTGCTGGTGGCTGAGGATTAGGAGCTACAAGCCCTTATTAAAACTGGATTTGTTTACCCTCCTGCGCGCGAAAGGCGACAACACAAACAATGTGACCTGTCCAGCACGAGGCCAATCCGCCGACCACGAGAAAAACCTGGCGAGCGCAGCGAGCGAGAGGTTAGGGATCCATTTGAAATGCAAAACTGAAACTCATTTTAAACAGAACATTTTGTGAGGAAGTCAATCAAAACAGGTTCATTAAAAACTAAGAGGCGTACGCACTCAAAGATAAGAGCTGTGATTTTTGGCTTGATTAGCTGTTTCGACTAAAAACAGCGAAGTCTTTTTTTTTTTTTTTTTAAGATATTTTCGACCAGTCTTAGAAAGGAAAGCTGAAGAGAGACAGGAAATGTTGGGAAGGTGGAGCGGATGAGCAAATGGCCAAGGTTGGACTCAAACCTTGGACTGCAGCCTCCGTACATGTGGTGTGTGACATTACCACA
This sequence comes from Symphodus melops, assembly GCF_947650265.1. Taxonomy (NCBI): domain Eukaryota; kingdom Metazoa; phylum Chordata; class Actinopteri; order Labriformes; family Labridae; genus Symphodus; species Symphodus melops. Next base: position 11,771,114 of record NC_136713.1, read on the forward strand.
TAGGCTTTTTTATGGTTCTAAATGTTATCCAGCTATATTTTCCTGTGGTGTGTGTTGGGTTAAGAATAATGCAATCTGCTTGGATGAATGTCAGGGCCGAATCATAGTTAGTAGTTATAATACAATCTGATAGCTGAACCCAGAAGACAGCATGAGTACGCACTCAAAGTTAATTGTAACGTGGGACGAAAATGGGTAAATTGGGAAAAAAAAAATTCTGAAGTTTAATTGTGTTTCAGCTCTGGAGCTGGATGAAAATCAAAAGCGTGATCCAAAAATCTCCCAAAGTAAAAAAAACGACTCACTACTTGTGCACCTTGCAGGGGGAAATCGTTGATGGAAGAACAGAACTTCCTGAAACTACAGTTCAGTGAGAAATGTTTGTTGCAGCAGTGGATCATAGCTTTTCTCGCTTGCAGGCTCCTCTCAGATTCGTCTATCGAGGATTATCAGATATCTTGATGCCCCTAGCTAGCAGGTGCCTACAGGTTGATGGTAAGGAGGGGGCGGGGCTTAAACGCTGGGATACTTTTTTCAGTGCTGCTGGTCAGTAGGCAAGGCAGGGGACTTCTTTGGGGGGCCCCAGGCCAGCAGGGGGATCCTTCAGGGCTTTCCAACTTTGAACGACAGCTGTGGATTAAAATGTGCAAATTTTGCAATGACAGTCGGAAACCCCCCTTGTCTCAAATCTGACAGCACTCCCTCTCACTGTTCTGCTAAGTGTTGCATGTTTTATTTCGGTGAGAAAACAAAGTGTGTCAATGAGTCTGGGAGTGAAAACAATGGAAGTGGAAACAATGGAGCATCGGGACACAGGTGATGAACGCTGGTTTGAAGGGCCCCAAAGGGCCACGATCTTCTTCTTTTTGTCTATCAATCTTTACTTATATGTGGGGGGTTTTTTTTCAGGCGTTAACCTTTCACACTGTTTCTCTCATTTCTTCATCTCATGCCCTTTTTTTGGGTCACCATTTCCCCATATTTTCTATCTCATTATCCTGATCTGATTAGTGGCTTCCTGTGTTCGTTCCAATTCCTCTTTCTTTTGGTTTCCCCCCCCTTCTCTGTTCTCTTGGTCTGCTATCTTTTCCTCCTCTGCGCTCTTTCATCTTCTTCCATCATGATGCTAGAGTGTTGCCTTGAAAGGAAGCCATCAATCACAATAAAAGTTTAGCCCACTACTGTAACTCTCCTCATCACTGCCACCAGTTAAAGCCTGTTTTAATAGTGACAATTCCCTCCCTCTCCATCACACATATATGTAGTACGGTCTCATAAACGTATCCCATTCCGACCCACCCTCGGCTCCAACGCAAAATGAATGCAAAGTCAGCATCTTTCTGAACACTTAATGGGGAGTGTGACGAGATGTGGAGGTCAAACGTGGACGGGGAGAAGCAATGAAAGGACTGAGAATAAAAGAATAAAAGCAGAGATGACGAGAGAGGAAGGCAAATGTGCAGAATGAAAAACAGAAAGGCGAGAATGAGGGATGAGAAGGGGGGGAGGAAGAAGCATGTAAGAGTGAAATACCCCCCCCCCCAAAAAAAGAGGTAAAAATGTGGAAGATAAATTGGAGAAATTGGGAAATATGGCGAATGTAGGCGCAGAGAGGAGGAGAGGCAAAGTCAGCATCTGTCATGGAAATGAATGTGACAAGTTGTGGAGTCAAGACAGAGAGAGGGAGAGGGAGGATAAGAGAGGGGTGGAGGGTCTGTTTCTTTGTTTATATCCAGAGTACATATAGGTGACAAAAGGGAAATGGCTTATTTGTTTCTGATTATGATGCTGTGCCGGATGTTTGTTTTCACTCTGCATGGTTTCTTTCAGCTTTTGGTTCAATTCAGCTTCATGGGGAAAAATCTTTTAGGATTGTTCCAAGAAATTCCCATTTGATCAATCAGTTGCGTCGAAAACATGATATTGTGTCTCGTTGTGCACCCTAACCCTATAGATATAATTGTTTTATCATGAGCGAAATTCAAAGCCTCCAGTAGCATCTTACAAAAAAAAAAAAAAAAAACACAGGACAGAAAAATGATTTTGCATTTCTCCTTCTGTCCGTCAGAAATAAACCCTCTGGTCAGCTTTCACCTAAAACCGCCAGAAGGGGGCGCAAAGGTCCTGACTTAGTGTTACTCCAGGCCAAACAGAGTCGTGCTTCAGGCCTTCACCTCTGGCCGACTGGAGGGGATTTCTATCCTTCACGAGGACAGAAGTTACATTTGCATTTTAGTCACCTAAAACACTGGTAGGATCATTGTTTTCATTTCGACTATGAAAGAGATTCAAATGATTAATAAAGAGGGTATATGTAAAACACATATATGATAAGAATACACAGCAACCTGGAGGTTCATCTTGAGCTCTCCCCTGAATTTCCCGTCACCTCTAAATAATTTTAATAAATGTAGGAGCAATTAAAAACAAAAAAAACATGCTGGGTAATCTATAACATGGATGAATATTTAAATAATGATAAAGGTAAGAAAAACATTACAGTGACGTGTCGTATCAGTATCAAGTTCCAGGAGCATGACTCGAGAAAATGTCTGCGGTAAAAATAACCAAAAAACAAAAATGTGGAAATTTGATGAATTAACTTGAAATTAACTGTAAAAACAGAGAAAATTAGATGCTTTAAACACCTGTCGGTATTTGTTTTGAGAATGCATAATTTTTTTTCTTTTTTTGGTCAGTCTTGTTTCAGCTTTAATAAATGAGAAATCAGACACAGGTTAAGTAGCGCACAGGCAAGAACAAAAGCCAATTTCCTTTCTGCGTGTCACCTTTTGTGCCAAAGCCCATTGGAGGACTGAACCTGTCAATCATGGCTCAAACCAGCATGTTGCCCCAGCAGCAAGACAATGACAAACCTCCCCGCCCCCCCCTTCGCCTTCCCTCCTTTTCAGGCTTAAGCCTTTGAAGGGCCTTTTTAGTGGCTTTTTTAAAAAAACTGACACTGCACTCGCACAACATGCCATGTCATACAGCTGTTTGATTACAGCAGAAGCCATCATATCAGCACGTCAAATAAACCTCAGCTCGTCCTCGTTTTTGCACCTTCTGAATTTTTACATTTGTTTTTTTTATTTTTTTCGCTGTGTGTTTCTAATTTTTCTTTTCCTCTAAAAATCACTTTAAAAAAAAAAAAAAAAAAAAAAAGTTTTGACGTTATCCGCTCATAAAGCTGGAGTCTTAACATGCTTAAAGTCATTTTTTATAATTAAAAAAAAAACAATCAGTAACTCACAATAACTTCATACTTTTTTTTTTTTTTTTAATTTTTTGTTTATTTTATTTTCAATTTGGTTAAATATTCTGCCCATTATTCAACTTATGAAGCTTAAGAATCTATTTAAATTCGCCTTTTAAGTTCATAAACAACAAACGTGCAGAGTGACACATATTTTAGTACACTGGTTTCTCTGCAGGAAAAGCTAAAAAGGGGGGAGAACAGAGGGATGAGAGAGGGAATTGGGTGCTAAAGCACAGATTGACAAAACTTCCCTCGACCGGCCAAGCATCACAGACATCAAAGTGAAGACATTGTTTGGGAGGAACAATGGCTGCCGTCACAGTCCACGAGTTTGTGTGTTGTTGCGTGTTTGCGCCCTCGCGAATCCCCCTCTGACGGCGAAAATTCCCTGGATTATCAAGCCGGCAGATGCAAACCGCGGAGAACAATATCATCGGCAGCCTTCAGAGGGAACTCCTCAGAGGCCCGTCTGCAAGAGGAGCAGAGATAAGATCAAACAAAGACAGTGGGAACGTTGGCGTGCACAGAAACTGCGTTTTCTTTGGTGTATGACAACACGACAAAATAAGGATCCCAGCATTGTAAAATAAAGTGTCTACTGTAAATTTACATGAAATTGCTGCTGATAACTTTTACCCTTTGCTTTGAAACAAGCATGTTGCTTTAGAAATAAAACCCAACTTTTAACCAAGTAAGTGCATATTACATATAATTTACACAGTACGAAGAATCTATTATGTATTTTGGTCCGACTCTTAAACTTTGGTCAACGCCCCCTCCTGTATCACATCCATAATCTAATGAAATAGGTCCAATAGCTACGCATTCTCAAAGCATGTCAAAAGCGTAATGAGGAAATGTAGATTTACTTAATTGTCTCCACAAAAGGAAATTTGTTTTGTATTTACATAAAATGAGGAAGTACACAATCTTACAACAAATGTACACCTTCCTGCAGTTATGACATCATCCTACATCACCTCTTATTCAGAATATGAACAGACATGGTTTAAAACATTAAAAAAACAAATGCATGATAAAACTGGGAGAACTTATTTTTGTATATTTCTGATGGGACCGAACACAACAAGACAAAAACAACCATGTTGTCCGTTCATAATCCAACGTTTCTGCTTCATGGCGCATATACATGTTTGTTTTTCTATTTTCACAATATAAAAAAAAAAAAATCCCAGCTTTATTCAGTTATCGTAAAAGCTTTCGATCGGTCCTTATAGAAAAGGTATAAATGAACCTGGTAGTTATAAGAGACACTGTCGGTGAACTTGTTTAAACTGAGGGATGACGTGTCTGTCAGCTGGGAGCAGATGGGAATGCCATCAAACTGTGATTTGCTGTGTCGACATCCTTATAACCTCTGGGATGCTTCAGCCATGGAGGTCTGGGATACCATTCCCCCCCCGACCCTTCAAAAACACACACAGGCCTAGTGGAGATAATGCAAAACATAGAGACAGATGGGAAGATTGAGAACGAGAAATGCAGAAAAAGAGAGTGTGGGGTGGAGTATTTTTTTGTGTTCTCGTTTCCTTGTGCAGTAAAAATGTTTAGAACTTTTCATTTGATTGCACTCGGCTGTAATCATCATTGAGGCTGCTGTGATTCGAAAATAGTCTGCATGAGAGGCAGAGATCCTCGGAGAAACTCCACCTGGGCACCTTAAAGCCGAGCAGGAAATCAATAGAGATCACGCATACAAACATGCTAAGAGGTTCAGTGAATAAAACGAACACTAATCACACCTTATTAGCTGAGGGTCCATCAGAGGCCCAAAGGATCGATCTCTGGGTCCATTAATGGAAGTCATTAGTGTTTTAATGAAGCCAAGTTTGGCAGAAAGAAAGAAAGAAGGAAGGAAAATGGAGGTGACTAACACAATGGTGAGAATAAAGACGGGTGTAGGTATTATCTGAAAGAGTAGTAAGACCATCAGACTTTTCAGTTTGTTGGAGAAATTCACTTTTCAGAGTCATTTTTAAAGCACCATGATGTTTTGTTTTTTTCCTTAGATGCCCGCGTATTATTGTTGTGTATAATGTGTGAACACTATCATTATCATAGCACAACAATATCACACCTTTAATCGTAGCTGTGGGAAGTGAGGGTGCTGTGGGTGCTGCAACAACACTGCAGATCTTTTTGTCAAACAGGGAACTGGACCCAAATGCAGTATAACAAGAGGGAGGGAACACACTAAAGCCTGTTTCTATCAATCGGTTTGGTTCGGGTAAGTACAGTTTGGTTTGCTAAAGCCTGATTCTGCTTTTCCACAGCTAACTGTACCATATTTTGTAAGCCGATAGCTGCGTTAGCTGCGTTAGCTACATAATAACATAACATCCTAGCAGCTATTAGATAAAAGCTACACCGCTAACAAATTCAACAAAGGGGAAAAACGCGACACAAACAAAACCAACGATGGAAGACATCCAGCAACTCATCGCCTCTGTCATTGGTGTGTTTCTCTTTGTTACAAAAACACAATCAAGCAACTAAGTGCAAGTAAACAAACTTTAAAAGCTTCTTTTTTTAATTCTGCTTTTGTTATTAATTAAAAAACGTAATTATTGAGGAAGATTTGAATTTTTTTTTATAATTATCAAAATGATCAAAACTATCGCTGAATATCAATAGTTAATTGTTATTAATCACTTTTATATTTTAAGTGATATTAAATTGATTTTGAAATTTAAAAATCCTTATCATGCTTTTTTTTATACCATCTTAAACTTCTGAAACTTTAATTCGTCTTTTGAATTTAGAATTTTATTTTGAAACTTCCAGTAGTTTGACTGAAATGAAAGGAATGTAATCACAGAAAAAAAAAAAACTTGCAACAGGTTATTCATTAAATTAAAACAGCTAAAGTGAATTGTTTGATTGCACAAGGTGGATGAAAATTTAGCAGACCTTTTTTTAAAAATATTTTTTAAATTAACTAAACGGGCCATTCAAAGGCAAAGTTTGGCCTTTCCATCAATAAAGATACTACTGTGTGCCAAAAGGGACAAAATGGCAAGCGATAAAAAAAAAAAAAAAAAAGAATACACTAATTTCAGCCTTTTGTCACACACCATGATCATGGTATGCAGACATTACCATTATAACGGTTTATCACCATGAGCAGCTTCATGTTGCACCGTTAAAAGAAGCTAGCTATGAACAAGGCACAAAAGCACAACGTAAAAATGGAGAAGAGGTTTCAAGACCAATGTCGAGTTGCAGTTGAAGCAACTCGTGTGCACATCATCTATAAAGGAGGAGGGGATGGGGGAAGACAGCGCTATACAATGGTTTCAATTTGGACTGTGATACCCATTTTCAACACTAGGTGTCACAGTTACCTACTGCTCCTTTAAAAAAAATACATGACTGGTATTTGAGACATTGCAATAAAACACACTAAAAAAGCAACACTCATTCGGATGCTTTTAGTTTCTGTTGTTACCACGACAACCACAGATGCATTCAGCCTAAAGTCGGCAGTTCACTTGGTCATTTTTTAAAGTGTAACACCAGTACTATCACAGTTACATTGCGTGCTCTGAACTACCTTCATGTAGGTCAAGCAGCATCTCACAATAACAGTGCACAGAGCAGAGAAAGGCGGTAATCTCCTGCCCAGGGTTTGGACTTTCAGGTAAACTGAACTGACCTGAAGTGAAAGGTTTCAATAATCACTTTCATGTTAACATCCTCAATACAAAAATAATTTAAAAAAATACATGATGGTTAACAGATGTGCCCAGCTCTGACTAATATCTTCAGAAATGGTCAATCTTTAAAATGTTGGCATCTGCATGGCCCATGATGCAACTCAATAACATCTCCAGTAACGTCAAAGCGGACGTGACCATGATGGCATTATCAGAATCGCTGAAACAGGCCAAGAGGATTCATTTAAAAGATGGTGGAAAAGCTCCTATTAGTAACTGAATTTCGGCACAAACTGCACATTTTCTTTTTATATTTGATTTTATCCTATGTTGCATCACCCCTGGCACTGTTGGAAAAAAAAAAAAAAAAAAAAGTCAAGGAAAACTCTTATTTGCAAAATAGCAATGAAACAGACCTTGGGACCTGACTTGGAGAAACGCTGACGAATGCGAATGCGGTTTATGTTTAGCTGGCGCTCTTATCATGACAAAATGTTAAATGAGTGATAGTGGGGGGAAAAAAAAAAAAAAAACCTTGGCTATCAAAATTCCAAGCAGCCATTATGGATGCAGACAATAGATATGACACATATTTGTGTGTTCCTGAAAAGATGATGGGAATTAAAAAAGAGCTGTGTAAGAAACCAGAGTCAGGGAGCTTTCGGATGAAGCATTTATATTGTCAGATTCTTTTCCGCAATGTAGGAAAAAGATACAGGAGGAAGCAGGTTTTTTTTTTTTTTTGTCAGGGTTCTGATTACTGCAGTGTGCCAACAGTGAAGAAAAATTATGTGCACGTTAAAGCTTCCCTCCTCCTGCTGTAGAGTTTAGGGTTTTCATTTACTGGACAATAAAACCATTGAGTGGTGAAAGATGATCTGCACAGTGAAGAGAACATGTACAATAGGGTCTTTACCAATGTTTACCCGTTTCCTTCTCCTCAAATTACGTTTGTCTAAAACATTTACTTGTTAAAAAAAAAATCCTAAAAAGTGTGTTGTGTCAAAAGGTTTTTTTTTTTGGTTTGTTCAGGATTCAGAGGCAGGTCTGACGGATTAGCCAATGAGAGCTGGAAGACTAGGAAGCGTAATTTTCTGAAGTATTTCTGAGTCTAATTTTGATTCTGTCACCAACCGGATAACAGCTCACAAACATGGCTGCCAACATAAACACAACTGTGCCCAAGCCAAGTGAAATGATGGGGAAAAAAAGAAGAACTCCAGCTTGTGGGATTATAGCAACAACATGATAGCTTTAATAACGTCTCACGCAGTTGATGACTTAATTTCCTCCAATTCTTTTTTTTTTTTTTTTTCCTACTGAAGTCACGTTTGATCACGTGAGTTTGTATGAGATCACAGGTCGGTGGAATAGTTACTGGAAACGTCAGGCGTCACGGTCACATGGGTGAAGATTTGAACATTTTCTATAACCAGCCAACTTGTTTTGTTGAGTGTTTTATCTTGTATTATATTGGATTTGCATACTCAAAAGACGAGTCATATAATTGGTGGAATTAATCGTCCCGCAACCGCAATGTCATGGGTTCGATCCCCAGCTCCTGCAGCAATATGTCCGATGTGTCCTTGGGCAAGACACTAAACCCTGATTTGCTCCAGTTGTCTTCTATCTAAGAATTTTGCATTGTCCAAGATGAATCTTTTAGCTGTCTGTTTGAGTAAATCTCCCTTTTAAATTTTTTTTTTTTAATTAATATTTTCAATTCTAAACCTGTATTTTTTTTTCCCTACTTTTTTTTCTTTTTTGGCTTCCAATTGCACGTTCTCGGCTTTGACCTTTTCCACATCCAAAGCTATAATTTGTGGAGCCGAATGTCAGCGCCCATCATAAAAGAGTCTGTACCTAAAACAGCATCAATTTTACCCTTGTTAGGCCTCCTGGCTTAACACACACACACACTCACACACACACACACAGCAGCCAATGTAAACCAATCCCTCCATTGCTGTCAGCGAACAAGTGGCCACCCGCTGGGTGAAAAAAGGGCACGGTGAGAAATGCTCTCAATCACTTTCAATTACCCCCCCCCCCTTCTGCTAGTTTAAAGGGACAGTTTTTCCATGGGGTGTATTTGAAGGAGGCACTCTGGCGGCGATGGCACACAGATATTGATTTATTATCTTCTTCAACAACATTCAGTGCTACCAGAGCTCACACCAGGCCTGTTAGCATCAGGGAATCATTAACGAAGGAGTGTGTGGCGTTGACTCTGGAAGCAGCAGGAGACAAAATGTCTTCAAATAAAAAAATAAATAAAAAAAACCTTTTTCAGCCACAGTTTCCTCAATAATCTCCTCATAACATCAACATTCCCCCTGTTGTGATTTTCAGACAGCGGTTATCTCATGCTAATAGTGTGGCTAATGATAATAAAAGAGAGTGTGTGTGTTTGTAGATGTGTGTGTGTGTGTGTGTGTGTGTGTGTGTGTGTGTGTGCTGTGGTGTGAGAGATCAAGAGCGTCCCTGCTTGAAATGATTAGAAGGTCGGCGCCATTATGAGCTCCTCTCTGCCTTTTGTATCTGCTGTAATGAATACTGAGGAGGGGGGGGCATTTGGAGTACTTTGAGGAACTAACAGCCTTTTTAATCCTTTAATCCTGAAGAAAACCAATTTCACCCCTATACACACACAAACACACACACGCACACACACACATCATTTGAAAGCGGTTTTACTGAACCTACCGTGTGTGTGTGTGTTTAACCTGCTCTCGTTAATTTCCCGGCTCAGAGACCTGGTGATCCTGGAGATTAGGTTCATTAAAATCACATATTGTACGCACTGCTGTGTGTGTGTGTGTGTGTGTGTGTGTGTGTGTGTGTGTGTGTGTGTGTGTGTGTGTGTACAGGGATCGGGAGAGAAGATAGGCAAGGGTGAGAGCAGATAGGTAAGGTCCATTTGCTGCATTTTGACCCTGACAGGATTGACTTCTGTCCCAGTGAAAAAAAAAAGTGAAACCCTCCGAGTTCAGCAGAAAAATTCAAGTTGTTTCTTCTTAACTTAGTTGGGGTTGTCCTCCTTCATCTTCTTATTCCTGTTCTCCCTAATGCATGTTAATCTCTTTAGTTATACATACTGTATACTGCTTCCCCTCGTGACTGTTTAAAGCCCCTGTCAGGAATTTTACACTGGTTCTGAACCAGACTTCAATGAATTCTGATGCCTCTTTACGATGTGTAAAAAGTGCACCACAACGTTAGCCGCACGATTGTCCATTTCTCTGTAGTAGTTATTTTGAATGTTGAAACTGCTGCTGCAGGGTGATTCGTGCACGTTGTGTAATGCATATACAGGAGCACGCTTACGTTTTTCTTTAAAATTAATTATTATAATAATTATTTAATTATTTTTAAATGAATTATTTTTCAGACATTGGTGTGGAGTGGAAAGTTTACAACTCCTTCTGAAATATCGTGGCGCAAAGAGAAAGGACTGACTTCAGCGAAACACAAAGGACCCGAACGTCTCTCCAAACCTGCATCTACCAACGCTTGCATGACTCCCCATAGGTGTCATAAAACATGAGCTACACTGTGCGATCATGGACTTCACTTTGTGCTATAGCTTCCACCTGTTGTACACAGCGAACACAGACGGGGAAACCAGTTCTTTATAATGCCATAGGTTTTATCACTGCAACAATTTTGCTTTCAAAGTCTACAAGAAATGCATATGGTAAATAAACAAGTGCAATCCCATTTCCCGAGGTGATATGAGAAACCAATAATTTAACAACCTCCTTTAATAACAGTTGGAAACTTGCAGGATTATGAGCATGAAAGAGAAAATGCGGCTCATGCAGTGGAAAGGGGGAAATAAAACGTTGATAAGGAAGCAGGGGAGGAGTGTGTGGATTCATTTAAGCGCCTGCAAGTTTTCCTTTTTTCTCCTATGAGTGTGAATCCGAACATCTGCCCTGGTGTCTAAATGTGCGCCTTTTCTTTTTTGGTGCATTTCTCCAGACAGCGCCTCCTATCATTGCTTCATAATGGACGAGTGTCTGGGGAGTTTTATCTCTGCGCCGAGCTGTTCTGGGGACTTAGGGGGGGCCTGAGGCCTGACTCAAAGGGCCCCCATGATTTTGAAAAGGTGACTGAATTGAATAGAGGGTAGGGAAATTCTGCTTGTCTTTCTGTGTGTGTGTGTGTGTGTGTGTGTGTGTGTGTGTGTGTGTGTGTGTGCGGGAGAGGCAGAGACCCGATGTGTGTGTTGAAGTCAAGAGGGCAGGAGACAAGAGAACGCCGAGGATGTATCGTCTTCCCAGCATGCCATAGGGCTTCCCTTATTCCCTCCAAAGGTGAGTGGTGACATAATTAGCAAGATAAAAAAGCAACAGTGAATGTGGAGGCCTCAGATAAGGTCTAATGAGACGGAGACGGGACACAGAGGGAGGATGGTGCAACCAAAGAGGAGAGGGGGAAGGAAAAGGACAAAATAACGAGATATTCAAATCTCGTAATGTGAGAGGAGAGATTCGAGGAGCGGAGGGCAGGTGAACTGATGTCTCTGCTTTGATGCAGAGCTAAACACAACTGTCCTTTACTCTGAGTCGTTATTATTCTCGAATATCATCTTTACACGTTTTTTTTTTCTTTTTCCGTTAGCCTAGCCTTGGAGATGGGGTGAGTAGCTCGGACGTGTCGGGAGTAAAGCCGAGTGGTTCGGGCAAAAATATTCTCCAAAAACGATCACATTTGCAAATTTAAATATACTGTTGAAATCAGAAGGAGAAAAAAAAATGCTAATGTTTTCACTGATTCGAGCTTCCTCCCTGTTTATCTTATCTCCCTCCCTCGTTCTCTTGTCGCCACAGATTGCCCTGTATCCATCTGGGTTAACAACATCTGCCTCTCTGGGAGGCGTCACTGTTTATCGGTATCATCCTGTAACAGATTAGCAGACACCTCTCACCGCTCCTGGTCTGACGTGCGCTGCTGTCAAACCCCAATACACATTTGTCTCCTAAAATACAAGCTCTCCTTTTAAAATCGATTTAGCTAAGAAGCTATACACTTGGAGTGATACATTCATTCAGTAGGATGATTTTTCACCCCTTTTTCTAAAGAAGGTTAACATATTTTCAATGTTTTACAGGCAGTGGACCATATTCTCGCAAAACAATCATAATAAAAATGTGTGGTTCGACGCATGAAATAAGGTCTGCGGTTAACACAAGCTTAAGAATTGTTGACATTTTGTGAGACGAGATAAAGCTAAGACCCCCACTTGTGAATTTTAAAGCTTTTACGCAAATTTAAAACAGCGTATGCTAACAAGTGGCTAAATGAGTGCAGTGGTTGTCGGAGACGTTAAACGTCATCACGCCAGGAACTCAATCAATAATCTGCCTTACAGCTTCTAGTCATGCTTTTCAGTGCTCTTGCAAATATTAGGTTAATAAACAACTTACTAAGCTAGCTTGTCAAAACCGCAGAATAGATCGATGAAGCATAACGGTTGTGTCAAAATCAACCGACCGCAGTGAAGTTAGCTTGTAGCATGACATTAGCATTTTACTTCTCTCGGCTGCATTAACACTTCAAACTTCATATAAACGGTGTTCATCTGTATAGATTATCCAGCTGAACTAAACAGCTTCGTATCAGGAGCGAATTCTCCTGATCCTCTTGATGCAAGCATGATATGTATCTTTCTCAATGAATGCATGCAGATACATTCATTTTAAATTTGATTAACACATGCATGTTTGAGGGGAAAATAATCTGGGCAACGTCAGTGTCAGCTGAGCCAGGGGCGATTCTGGAGTATGTTGGGGCCCGAGGGTAAATTCATTGGGGCCCCTCAAACCAACATTATTTCAACCATTTCCTTTTTTTTTTTTTTTTTGATTCTGAGACAGATGAGTCTTCTTCATTTTCATTTTCCTGACTTTCATTGACGGATTTAGAGATCATGTTTAAATTGCGCAAAGTCAAATGCACCACTTGTGTTAATGGCTAACTGTAGTATGGAAGAGATATGGGTCTTTTTTTTAAGGTTAACTTTGGTGTAAATAAAAATGCATGCTAACCAGAAAGGGATTGAGAGAAACATTGACATGCTTTTTTTCCTTTTGATTTGAGCTTGTTAACAAACTGCTGTTACTTCCAGAGGAGGCAATTGCATCGATTAACAAAACCAAGCCGGTTGAATACCCTGCAATAAGATGATCAATCATATCTTTAGGAGTCCCGGGCCACATGTTTTTAGTCCCAGCATTAATTCAATCCCCATTATCCGGGCTAAGGAGGACGCCATAATGGATTTGTGCACTCTAAGAGAAAATGGCTTTTTGAAGCAACACACAATTAGCACAAAGAGTTTTGTAAAAAACATCGCCGTATTAAGAGCATAATGGGATATAAGCCTGCAGCTTTCCAAACGAGTTAGAAAGTGTGTGGGGGGGTTCATAATGTGTTTAGAAAGTTTTCATTTTTAATTTATCATTCCAGGAGAGACCATTAATCAGAAGAACTGTGAAGGGAAGTGTTCTGTATTGATTTTAATCTATTCTTAATTCTTTTAGTTAATTTTTGCAACAAGCATTTTCAGGATTGTTTTTGTGAACGGCTGGTAGGAAGTGATATTTGTACGCCCGTTTCTTTTTGCAGCACACCGATGTAAAATGTGTGCAATAAGCCTGAGTATAAAAGTGGACAAAGGAAGCAACATTTGCAGCAGGCATTTCAGTTATTTGTAGAAATTCAACGACCAAAGGCGTGTCCAAAGGGTGGCATAAGCCCCCCTTGAATTCTGATTGGCCACCACAGAATATTAAAATATGACAGAGTGTTTGTCTTGTCCGCTTATGTTTTCAAACTTTTTTTTTTTCTTTGTATTTTTTTTTTTAGATTGTAAAAAAAACAAAACGTCCATCCATTTAACGAGAGAAAATGTCAGTTTGGGAACCGAAACGTTGATAGTTAGGTGGTTGCTGGATTTTGCCTTTATTTATTTTTTACTGTAAGTTGTTCCTTCATACACACATATTGTTTTTCAGAGTACTATAGAATGAAGCCAAGACGACTTCACGGTGTACAATGTCTTTATAAATATATTGTAACTAATGTCTAGTGTCCTGCCTGTCTGTATACTGCTACTGGATGCCTTGAATTTCCCTCGGGATCAATAAAGTATCTATCTATCTATGTGGAATGTTTACACTAAAATGAAGCTCTACTGTAAGTTCAGTCAGGAAGATGACACAATTTCAACTGATTTTCTGGGGCTGTCATTGAATAATCAGCTGTCATCAATTACATGGCGTCCCTTCCTCATTGTCAGCACATCATCGTCCTGCTCCCTTTTTAAATAATGTTTTTTTTTCCTCTGCCTTAGTTCCCCCCTGATCTGCATCATCCATCCAGTCTCATCGAGCTAAACCAGCACCAGGGTCTGGACTCCTCAGAGGGGATTTATTCTGTCGACGCTCAGAACTGTCGTTCTCCAAACACATCGACCAACACAAAGAGTCCAAGCGCCAACGTCTGTCAAGTCATATTCCCATGTTTTCCATTGTAGTGCATCATTTTCTTATTTCATGTTACATATAGCCAAGACACATTCTGTTGACCTGTTTCGTAACAAAACCATCAACACAATCTTATCTGATTGTTTTGGACTCTAATACCAATATACTTCCCAATCCATTAAACCGTGCACATACATCTTACAAGTTTCCAAAGGCCCCTGTGTAATCCCACTGCTGTGCAACTCTATTCTAATACTTGTCTGAAAAGCACAGCTCTTCAGAGTTCAGGGTGCAGTTTCACGCTCAGATGTACGAAAACAGGGGAGGAGGACCCAGTCGCAGGTAAAAGAAAAAGGTTTATTAAACAAAAGGCAAAAACCAAAACTGACTCAAATAATAAATCCAGAAAACCAAAAAAAAACCATGAGGAGAAGAACAAAGTCAATCCAAGGAAGCAGGGAGACAAAACGACATTAAAATGCCAAGACAGACACTCATGACAGACTGAAGTACAACAGACAATGAACCGACGAGAGACTGAGGAAAACACAGACTAAATAGACATGGGGTAATCAGACACAGGTGAGACTAATCAGACAGGTGAGGACAATCAGACAGGAGGGAAACACAAGGAACAAAGAGCACAAGACCAGAAAACTGAGGACAAGTACAAAGTAAAACCTGACACTGAAGAGACTAAAACAAGATATTACCAAATAAAACAGGAAACACTTAAAACAAGACTAGGAAACGTTAAACACCAAACTGAGAACCTGAAAACACAAGCAACAGGAAACAAGCTTAAAGACAACATAGGAGGACACAGGGAAACACACTAAGGACTAAAGTAAACACAAGGCTAGGAATCATACATACACAGAACACGAGGGAAAGAATGAAAAGTAAAACAAGATGAAATACAGAAACAAAACCATGACAGGAGTGAAGGAATAATTGTGTGTGGGAGAACAGCAGAAGTAGAAAACATGGAGGGTGGTAGGGATTTTATCAGACATGATGATTTGTCTGTCAGGTAAACAAAGCTTCCTCGCCTGGTGGCCTAATACTCTGAAAAAGTGCCAAATCAGCCGGTGAGGATTCAGTATGTGTGAGGATTAAAGCTGAAACCAGCGAGGCTGTGGCACCCCTGTATGCAAACAAAGTCTGCCATGTTAACCCAGTTTGATATCACAATGCATAATCTCTGCTTCTATAAAACACACACACACACACACACGCACACGTATAATCTCTTCTTCCTGCAACTGTCGGGGTGTGACCTCCACGGCCTGATGCCTGCTGAGTGACAGGCCGCTCATCTCTGCATACACGCTGTATTAGGAATACAACACACAAGCATACGTATTACACATTCAGAGGCAACACATCTGAAGTCACTTTGGACACAGATGGAACAGCATTTCCTCGTCTGCACCTCTTGGAAGCGCTTACTTTGTTACATCACAATTGCAGAATAGTTTTTCAAAACGACATCGAAACTGGAAGCTAGCGCAACAGAAGTTCACCTGCAATTCATGTTTTTCATTTCCAACTTATTGTTAGGAGCTTCATCAATACTGGCCCCACTTGTGGACCTCCTTTATCTTTCTTATCAATCTTGCCCTTTCAAATGTTTTCCGAATTGAATCAACAGGCAGACTAGGCAACTGCTTGGGGCCCCAGGCACGTAGGGGGCCCCCCCAACAGTATTGCCTAAAAATGTACACATTTTGCAATGACAGTGGGAAACCTCCCTAATGGGGCCCGATATAACAGCACTTACTCTCAATGCCCAGCTAAGTGTCGCATGGCATTATTGCTGTTAAAATAATAAAGGACGATGGCTGGTGAGGCCCCCCCCTAATTAATGTTTGCCTATAGGGGCTCTAACAAACCCCAGAAGCAGTCCTGAAAAAACCCCATCTTGTTCCATTTTTTACCGTCAAACAAACCACAAAAACGTCCCGGTCTCTTAAAGCTTATCACAAGCTTGTTTAAGTTTACATCTCCAATCTTAAGGATTTGTTCACTCAAAGCTAATGCTGGTAGCTGTGTGTGGTTCTGGAGTTGTCCAGTAATACTCCAGTTAGGTCTTGGTCTCGAGGCCACTTCTTGAAGTTCTACGTTTTGTCTCGGAATGGAAAGCTTCGTCTCAGACTGCGCAGACTCGATCAAGACCGGTCCACTGATTGGCCATATTTCCATGTCATTACTGTGATTGGAAGGAAAACGCAGCTTTCTCGAGGGGAGAACAAATACGTTCAATTAATTCATAATTTGACTTGTATCCACCGGTGACAGCCTTCCTGGTGCTACGTCGAAGCGTCACATGAGATGATTTTTCCTATTACTACTTATGGTCTCTAAAATGTCTTGGTCTTGTATCGGTCTAGCCCTGCCTCGGTCTTGGTCTTGTCTTGTCCTCTGAGCACTCTGGTCTCGGTTAATGTGGTCTTGACTCCAACACTGTGTGGTTTCTTAAACTATGGCTACCTCATGAAGTAACACAAAGCGGACAAACTTGGGGCGCTTGCAGTTTTTTTTCCTGCTGCTCTGACTTTCACGGCACTTTCGCAACGCACGCTTCGCCAACTTCCTCTTCATATCACAACCTGCCATGCATCAGACCTGTGGACCGACCGGCAAATACGCCAAAGTTAATATTTACACAGCATTCACAAAGCCACTTTTTCCAGTCAGTAATAGGTGCTTTGCAGATGATTATCATTGTGGGCATTGATCCATGTCTTCCCATACAAAGGTTGAACCATGGAAAGGTTAATTGGAAACAAGACAGCAGAACATTTCGAGACTTCCAGTCATGCTAAGCTAAAAGTTTGTCGATTGAATGTGTTTACCAGAAAGACTCTACAAACTGCATTGTGATCCATCTTACTGATAAATTGCATCACGGCCACACCAGCAGGGGGCAGCAGTCACAGAGAGAGAGAGAGAGAGCAGGAAACCAGAAGATCAAGACAAACAAAAAACATCTGCAGACTTATGACAACTCATGAGAATTACATCGACCCGAGAACATGGCCGAAGACATGAAAGTGGTAGTGGCGTTGTCATCGGCAAGACGCGAGAAAGTGAGATGAGACTTCGCCGGCTGAGAGCCAATCAGAGGGATTTCTCTTCCGACTGGTGGCCGCAGAATTTACAGGACGAATCGGCCAAAAAGCCGAAAACAAAACACAAACCTGGGTCACTAAACACTAGCTTGACTGCTGTGCTTAATATTCCTTTAATTGGTGGACCATCTGAATGACCAAAGTCAATATTGCTTTTAAGATGATGCATTTATGTTGAGGGGAAAGGGCCTTCATGTGGTTTTAAGTCAGGGAAGAAGAGATAGGTGAAAACTCGAACACAACCAGACCGTGTTTTTGTGACTGACAGTTTACCTGGCACTCGCTGAATGGTCCAATCACCTCTCTGTGAACGCTGGATTGTTTGCAAACACTGTCCCATCCAGGTTGGTTCTTTTTCTTTTATTGTCACTTTGTGTGAAACTGAAAGTGGAGCCAAAACAGGCTCGCCGAGAGGCCCTCGAGCTGAAGTGGAGCCTCTTTACAAGCAATTCATCACCTTGCTGCGGCATGTCTCTCCTCTTTCCCCTTATGTCTCTCTCCCACTCCCTCTTTTCCACTTCTCTCCCCCCCCTCCTCCTCCTCACTCTAGTTGTTCTCCTCTTTTCCTCTCCGCATAAATCCTCCCACTCTCCCCTCCAGACCCCTCATCATTCCCCCCCCCTCTCCCGCCATCTCTCGGTGTCTGTCTAATCCTGGAGGAGAAAGCTTCGGTTCTGTTACGGCGTATGGGTATCTGACCTCAGCATCTCCCTTAATCCGGCTTAGTTCACTTAATGATGCCACTTGTGGTGCCACGAACGCCACCGAGAAGTCTATAAAAGCCTTCCATTAAAATGCAAATCCGACCTGGCGGAGGGAAGCTAAGCGACACAAAAGTGGGAGAATTTGACCGCAGACCCCTTCTTTTTCGCCTCTCAGCTATGCAAGCCGGTGCGCCAAATGCTCCCCCCCCCCCCCATAATAATAACTGATTCTGTGATTAGGACTGCGGCATGTTGGTGATGAAAATAGACTCCCGTCCTGAGCAGAACAAAACCAGAAGAGGGGGAAAACTGAGCCCATTCCATTTCGGAGGAGAATCGTGTTTTTTTTTTTTTTTCCTGTTGTTGTCAGGAAATGAACGAATAGTTATCAATGTGTTGAGGGAAAATCTCCCATCTCACGGCCAGGCTTTCCCAGCTGATACTATTTTCTGAGTACAAGACAGGAAATGAAATTTCTCCATGCCACCATATCACCTCTCTCTACCCAGCCCCCCTCCTTTCTTCGCTACACTTTTATCGGGACATCCTTTTAGTCAGTGAGAAAAGGAGGGAACATCCTCCCCATCTCCAAACAGAGAAGTTGTCTGGAGCAATAACATGCCAAACATATTGAGGCTGATACACACAGCAATAGAGTAGTTTCAATTTAAAGAAGTATTTGGTAGAGGATGGATTATTTTATTTTTTTTGTTAGAGGAGGGATTAAACCATATCATGTCTTTGCATTACTCTGTGTGTGTGTGTGTGTGTGTGTGTGTGTGTGTGTGTGTGTGTGTGTGTGTGGGGGGGGGTCTCATATTGGTGTCTAAGGTTGCAGATCAGGAAAAATGACACATGGTTAATGCATAGTGGGGTTTTTCCCTTTTCCTTTCCAACATGTTGTATTTGTTTATCAGAACAAAAAGTGTGATTTAGCATTTTCATTGTCAGTGATCGTTTAAAAGCCGTTTCAGGTAAGGACTGTGAAATTAATCGAAAATGATCGAACCTCCGATTGAAGAAATCTTTGCCGATGACGATTATGGAAGCGATGCCCGTCGTTTAGGGTTCGGGTTACCTCACTTAAACAAAAAGAAATCAAACGTAAACGCCGCTGGAAAACTACTTGCAAGAAATTGTAAAGTTATTTGTTTTCTACCGTTTTAGAGAAGTGAGTTTCTACTGTAAAACTGACGTGTGTCATTTTCATCACAAGCCATGGATTGATTTCAATTTCACAATATACAACAAATAACCACAAAATAGATCTTCAGCTATGCACTCTTTTCACAGGATCCCAGTTTTAATAGTTGAGCATATTTTAAAGTAGAGACCATGTCAGTGAACAATGAGGGCAAAAAATTATAAATAAAATAATCTTTCATAAATCGTATCTGAGGTAAAATGGTCAATAAATGGTGATTTTTGGTCATATCGCTCAGCCCTAGTTGGGGTTGGGAAAAAAAGAAAAAAAAACTTTGTTGGCATCGAAACGTTTCCATATCGTGAACTTTCCCCCGTGCTCCTGGGTTTTCCTTTGGATCCAATCTGAGAGAAGCGTCACGTCCAGCTCTGCATCTGAAGTTATCTTTTCATTTTCTCCGTGGACTATTTCCTGTTTGATTTTTGTTTTTGCGCACCTCTCACCTCCTGCCTGTGTGATCGTCCACTCTGCCCTGATCGCCTCCAGCTGCGTCTCATTGTCTCCCAGTCACCTTCGGATTTAGTCCTGGCTTCCCTCCCTTCTGCGCCGATTCGTCTTTGTCCTTTGAGTCTCGTCTGCTGCTCCCTGTGGAGTTCGTCTGCTGATCTAAAGTAAAGATAGTTTTCCTTCAGCTTTAGCCTGAGTGTATTGTTGTGCTTGAGAGTCTTAACTCCAATGGTTTCTATGGCCACTACAAGAGAGAGTTCCCTGATTTATATTTTGAACGTCTTTGAGCACAGACCTCCATGTGAGGAGTGGCTGAAGCCAAAGAGTTCCTTTCTTCTTTGCTAAAAAATAAAAGCTGTCCGACTTATTTAAACCAGTGTGACCGAAAAAAAATATTTTTTTGCTTGTACTTTGCAATTTGGCCAACCGAGGTTGTTTTAATGTAGATTGAAGGACTTATTGATATGACAGAGAGATTTTTTTGGCAACTTTTTTAACCACACAAGTTGCTGGATAAAGTACGCAGAGAGATCAAATGCTCCTCTACTGGAGTGATGCTACATCCAAAAATGAGACTTAAAAGTGAAGAATTAAGAGGTCGGATTATGAGATAAGAAGATGACTATACGGATGAATCGGCTGTTTCGGTTTTGATGGGATAGAAATCGAATCTTTTACAGTCTCCAGCGGACGCTGTGTGATCTGATGACCCAACATTTTGTTGTTCATCAGCTTTAACAACAATGCCAACTTTGCCAACATCAACAAATGGAATGTTTTTTCTTGTTGTTTTGTTTTACAGATTTCTTTTTTCTTTAACCTTTATTTATTTAGTCGGTCCTGTTGAGATAACAAAGATAAGGTTAAGAACAGAGTCCGGTGACTTTTCAGCGTGATAAAAACACAAAGACAGCGAGGAAGCAGAGCAAGAATTCTGCCCTGTAAAGTTCAAATTTGAATGACAATAAAGAAAGTATCAAATGATGATGATCAATATAATATTCACCATAATTTCCTAATAATAAAAAACTGGTTGGTCCTTTCTTGGTTGGTGTATTATAGAGCCAGTTTTCATGGAAAATGTAAATAAAGATCTTTAAATGACGCAGGACACAAAACAGCATTTGACACATTGATGCAAAATCAACAAAGCGTACGTGTAAATGGAATTAAACTGGAAAAGATTGGGCGCTTTAAAAACAAGTCAAAGGAACACTTCCTGATTTCTGAAATGAAACACAACATTTCGTGCTTTGCTTGAATGGATCTTGAGTAATTTGAGTCTTTGCTTGCCAGAAGGCTGATATTTTTATCAGCTCACTCGGTGCTCCTCACTCCGAACAGCGCCCTGGAATAGGAATTCTTCAGACAAACACTCAAACATTGTTTTTGGCAGAACAGGGTTGATGAGGCAGTGCTGTTGGCTCGGCGCTTGAAAGCCTATTGAGAGTCAGGAGCGTGAATTTTGGGCCGCTTCACTGCCCTGCTGCTTGCCAATGATTGGATGGATTCCCTGCTTTTAAACGCGGTCATGGTCGACACACACACACACACACACACACACACACACGCACTCACACACACACACACACACACACACACACACAGGGACAAACTTAACAAATGCAACTTATTCTTAGGGAGTGTTGTACTGCTGACAAAATATTGACACACTTTACGATAGAGACCTTGAAAGTAAATAAGAATAAACTACATCCACATCAATCAAGCTCTTCAGCAGAGTTCAACCACACACATTGGGAGGAGATTTCCATTGAAGAAACTTCCGCGTGTTACCATCTCAACTCCAAAAGTGCTCGCGCTGCATTCCACAGTGTTTCTGATTATCTGCGTGAAAGGCGAAGAGACGCGTGAACATGGCGGCTCTCACTTGGAAATGTAAAGTTCATATTTTCTTGTATTACTTATCAGTTTCCATTGGATCAACTTTTGGTGCAATGGAATTCAAATGGCGGTCGCTTGAAAATTTTAATTTTGAACAATGGAAATAAAACATTCTGTATTGATTAAGCTAGTTCAGCGTGGACTTTATTGTCCAAATAGAAATTCGGCAATTATGCTGATTTCTTTTCCCAATCTCTCTTTCTCTCCTCCATGCACACACACTTTCTTCCTCCGCCCGCAATGTCATACGTAATGTCGTCTAAAATGAGTGTGTGCTTGCATCACAGTAGTACAAAAAAAAAGAAGAAGATAATTGAACAGAGAAATTTAATTTTAAATTAATATGTGTTTTGAGTCTCGAGGGTTGCCAGAGTGTTTTGAAGTCATCAGCCAAGAAAGTTTGGGAAACACAATTGCTACTGTAAAGTACATGACAGCAAATTGTGTTTCTCACAATGACAAAAAATAATCTCTAACTTGATTGTAAGAGTGATGCTATGTGTTGCATCAAAGCATATGTGAATTATTGCAGAAGCAAGAAATGTTTGGCTGTGCTTTAGGTGTCCAAAACATTTTAAATCATTTAATTCATTAATCATAAAAATGGTGCATTATTGTTTTTTTTTCTTTTTTTGTGTACATTGTTGAAAATCAAAACGTTTCCAAACAGATCAACTTTAAAGATATTGCTAAAGTGAACAAGAGTTTCTCATTTTGTCATAAATGAAAAAGAAAATCAGTCACCAGGGAGAGTGCTTTGATGAAAATGTGTCTTTATTGTTTTTGCATGAAATCAACATCAATCAAGCTTTTGCACTTAAGCACAAAAACATGTGATACTATAAGGAGAAAAAAATCCTACGTTTTAATGCATAGTTAAAATTTAAGGCAATCTAACCAATGTCAACAGAATAGAAAATACATCAGTGGAGGTGTGCGTGCACATTAAACCAGGCTTTCCCAACCTGAACACACAGAGTCATCTGTTATGAATTGATCAATGAAAAAAAATATTGATTATTAGGATGCTAACATACTGTAAGTATCCATTGTGCAGAAATGTCATTGCAGCCTATCTGACACTCTATCCTCAAAATATTATTTTTTAAATGTCTTATGTCACATATAAAATGAATGTTTACTGACTGACATTATGAAATCCTGCTATGACCAGGAACGATAATACATTTAGAATAATAGGTAGACTTTAATCAATCAATCAATCAATCTTTATTTTTATTGCGTCAATTCATAACAGGTGTTATCTCGAGACATATAAACGCTTATGTAGGAGTTCGTTCAAATAGGTAACCTGTGAAAAAGGAAATTACAAGGGGGCGCCACTGAGCCATTTTGCGAAAAAAAAGTTTGACGAAACTACTAAAATATAAATTTTTCGCCAGACCTGATGACCTTGGAAATTTTGGTGAGTTTTCATTCACGTTCAAGCCGTCAAAAATGGCTGCAAAGAGGCGGACTGAAAAAGAAAAGCATAAAAAAAAAGGAGATTAATAATAGTAAGGGATACAACAGGGTCCTTTGCATTACCCATAGTTCTGTCTAAACAAGCTGCTCTTTGAAGGATTCAGCAGTGTAAGTAGAACTGGCCTTAAACGCACCATCACCACGAGTCTTTAAGTGTGTCTGTTGGACAGACAGCACGGTGTGAGGTGTTGGACCTCAGCGAACGGGTCGGTGAGTACTTCATCCAGTGAGCCACAGGGAGCCAGGGCAGAGATTTCAGTTTGGGAGCGTTTGTTTGACCTGGCGAGTACTCGAGCAGAAACATTCTGGATCGACCGGAGACTAATTCAGGCGTGTATGCCGAGTGAGGTGAGCGTGACAAAAGTCGAAATGGGATGAGACAAAGGCAGGTGAGATCGTCTCAAGTTCTGCACGTGACACTAAAAGAGCAAATAGCTGCACATGATGAGGAGGTTCTGGAGTTAATGTAGAGTGGCACCAAGTTTGCATACACTACACATATACATTATATAAAGCCTTGAGGTATATTACTTTGCTTTCACGGCGGTCCCTGAAGACATCTTGAAAGACACAAGTACAACATCGTAATATAAGGACAGCACCTAACACACGACAGGCAAAGAAAAGTAATATATGCAACGGAGAACAGATCAGTTCATACACGGAGAAATTAACAAACAGTGACGTTACTGGAAGCATACACAATCATTTTGAAGATAAGAAAACAAAGTATTTTCAAATAAGTGAAATGATGGAAAAAAAACCCCTCAAAGATTTAAAGGTAACTTATTCCAATCAGAACGAGCGCAACACCCACTTCCTCTGAAACAGAGGGAACTGTGAAGAGAGTGTGATCAGAACTTGGTGTGTAAATACCAGTAAGGATAAATGAAGTTAATACACTTGAAAACAAACAGACGTGTGTGTGCACATATACTCTCGTGGTCAGTGCATGCACTAGGACATGTTTTTACGTGTGTTGCTTTTAATGGCTCCCCCCCAACAAAAAAAAAAACAAAAAAAAAAAAAAGGGATTCTTTTTCCCGGAAAGTTGCAGGTGCGCTGCCTTTAAACCCATATTTATGGGTTAGCACACGACTTTGTGAGAGTTGATGAAGTGTGATATGTAGAGTGTGAAATCATACTTTTGAATCCAAATCAGTCAAATGAAGTGTTCCAAAGACAGAAAATGGTCCATCTGTGCTCATTTGGCTTCTGAGTGCCCAGAGGGAATAGAGAGAAATTAACAAATGGCATTTCCTCAAATATGTATTATACCTTATTAACACTGTAAGTTTCAATAAAGTTTTGCATTAAAAGAAAAAAGTAAGTATGAGGAAGGCAAAAGTGCAACAGACAACAAAGAAATATCAGTTTAATCGTTACAGGAGATGAATTATGCTTTTTTTGTTTTTAATTTGGTGTCTGTTTAAAATGAAATTAAGGTGCAACAAGATAAAAACAAAAAGTATGTGTCCCAAGTGGAAAACAGCATTGTTACGTTAGTTGTGGGAAGTGGAGGGTGTAAAGTGGGAAGGGCACCACAAGAGAGATGTGGGAAGCATCTGCCTGTGGTCATGGTTCATTCACTTTCCCTATGGCCTCTCGGCCCTTTGAAAATGCAAGATGGTGAAAGAAAGCGAGGAGGAAAAAGGGGGGGAGGGAGGGGAGGGTGGAAGGGTATTAGAGGGTTGGCATGGCACAAAATTCCCTTTCATTTTCATCTGCTACACGCTTTTATATCCTCGAGTTCATCGCTTCTTCTGATTTTAACCGACTTCTCCGCCAAAAAAAAAAAAAAAAAAAAAAAAACGTCTCAGAGGAAGCATGAAAAGATGGGAAGAAATTTGAAGAATGAGGAGTGCTTGATCTCGTCCGCCCGGACAAACCAGAGGACTGGTAACGTCTCTGATCTCCTCACGATAACTCATAGCGAATGGTGTAAAAAGGGGGGGAAATGGTTCAATGCTAAGTGTGGAGGCCAACACCATCTTTATCATCCACATTTATTTCTGCAGAAATGTCCTGTTGTATGTCTACTTATCCTCCTTTTAATTTACACTTTCATGCATCCTCACACTTTAAAAAAAAAAAAATGTTGTTCAAGCTTGCCTGTAGACACATCTGGCAGAGAAAGATGGACAACAACGAATGGGGCGAAAATTCAGTTGAAATCAAAAGAGGCTCCATCATGAGGTGTCTGAGGCTCCCCCTTTGCTTCTTGGATAGGCCCTGTGTTTCGGGCACCAGAGGGGGCGGGGCATTGATCAGTGTGTACAGCAGGACAAAGGCAGCGTTTTTGCATGTTAAAGAAGACTTTAGGCGACGGGGAACGATGTGAGGTCACTGTTTTCACAGTTTCCGAGCCTTTTGCCGCAGCACTGATAAGGCAGCCGAAGCTGCGGCGTCCGACAGCGGAAGATGTATCTGCTTGTAATATAGCGTCACACCCAGCTCCGCCCTGAACTGCTTCTACTCCCAACGCACCACCTACCTCACATTCATGGCAAACTGTCAATCTCTTAACTCCTCACCAATCAAGAGGATGACCCTCAAGGGCGTCAACGTTCTTAACCGCCCCAAGTCGACGTGTCCCGACGACAAAGCTCCAACAAAAGTGAGTTCAATGGCAAAATCAGGGCGGTCACAGGTTCCACATCCGGAATTACTCATTTCTTTTCATAACTCGCAGGGTCGACCAATGTTCTGTTAACACAACGCTCATTCAAATGATCCCATTGTGCTTCTTGAGAAAAACCACATGCATTCGAACAAGAGGTCTTTGTCAACTCTTGTCGTATTGTCGTGTCACTCGTTTGAAGGGCGCAATTTTAATGGCTGGTAACGGTTTTGACAAGCTAGCCCATTGGGTAAAATTCTTCTACCACTTTATAAAGAATTTTTTGGGGGGCCTGAATGTGTGGACCAACATTTGCACCAGTTTTGGATTTTTTTTAAATATTTTGGTGGTTCCTGAAATGAACTTCACAAAAAGGCTGAACAGCGCCCCCTTGAATGTTTCAAAATGGCCTCCCCAGAGATTGATTTTTCACCTCCATGCATGAAATTCGGTATCCATATTGACCACCTTAAAAAATAAATCTTCAAAAAATCTTAAGAATCCAAACAGGAAGTCCTCCAATTTCAGTTGAATTAGAAAAATCTTTAAAATAAAGAAAAAAAAGAAAAGAAAGAAACACTTTTCTATTTTGGACCATTTCTCTTCTCTAAAAAAACATTTGTTTCATTATTAGTTACCTTGAAAATTAGTTGAGCTCTTGTTTTTTTTTTGCAAAGCTTAAAAGCAATAAAAGAAAAGGCCAAAATCTTGTAAATCTTACTTTAAACTGTTGAGCCACTTTCAGCAATTTAGTAGTTCTGTCCTCGGAGAGTTTTAGTTCATTCGTTCTTCTCCTCTTCTTCCTCTACTGTCTCTGCTGTGTCTCTCTGTTGGCTACACTCTTTTAGTTGTGAGTCCTTTGTCCTCTTGTGCGCCTCTGTTTTGTCCCATTAACTCAGACGTGTCAAGGCATGCCCATTGCTAGCTGTGCCCAAACCCGAGCATGGCAAAGCAGGACAGATGGTTGCTAGGGAGGTTGCCAGGGTGGATCAGTGGGCCTGTGTGTGCGCCCGTGTGTGTGTTCGGTATCTCAAAGCCACGCTTCACCGTCGGACAATGGCATCAGCCGGCCCACACCGGGGTTGTGTTGTGGCACCAAGCCGCGACCCAATAATGCCGGTGCCGCTGAGGGTTGCGACCTGGAAACGGGGGCCGACTGTGATAACAGCTTGGCCGAGCGGCGGGGAAGACACCTTGTCAGTGTCGCCACGTCGTAACGCGTGAATGTCACTGTCCTGCTTGCCCGCCTGCCCTCCATCTCTCTTTTTTCCCCACAATCAACCCCCTGCCTTCTTTCAAGCACACACACACACACACACACACAGTCCTCCCTCTTCTTCTTCTTTCCAATTTTCTGCGCTCTAATCCTGAGAAAACAACAAGCCTCAGTAAGATATCAGGGACAGAACTAGAAGGAAAATATCAGGACACAAGCTGATTTCCAACACTCTTGTATTCTAAGCTTGGTATTAAATTCATGCCTTGGCAAATAACTTAATTGGCTTTGGCATCAATTCATTTAGCTTTCTGTTAACTCACATGTAGGTTTTGTGTGTCTTCATCAGATATGCTGTTATGTGTCTAGCCATAATCCACACAGCAGTATATTACAAGATAAGACACCTGAGTTAAGAGCCCTTTGGTATCTCTTCCATCTGTTAACCAATCATGATCCAGCACTGACTGTTCAAACAAGAAAAATATAACTCCCTTACAAGGAGGTGAGTTTGAGGTTATTAATCAAGTGGGATAATCCTCCCTTGGTGTTCAATCAGTTTAAAATAGTCGTTGACAAGTAAACAAAAAAAAAACTGTCCAGTCAGACTTTCCATATGTATGAAAGTATCGAGTTTTTTGAAACACTCTTTTTGAGGTGCAAAGCCTCCAAAGTATGTGTACATTTCAACTTGGCTTAAACTTAACGGGACAGATTACACCCAGCAGGTGAGTCTATGAGTAACAGGGACAGGCTGCTAGCACTGGCATGCCGCCCCACCAGCAATAACTCTAATGGAGCACTTTCAGAACTCCTGGGATGGGGAATCAAACGTTGTCAACCGTGTCACAATCCAGGCCTGGCTCTGTGTAAGAACCCCCCCCCCCTGCCATTTTTAAGAGGGGGAAGGGCTTGGATTGGTAGGGAGGCTGGGCACAGACTTCTGATGACTTCTCTGATCTGACATCTGTAACATGTGATGTACATGACTGGAGGGATCACTGTAATCTGACAGTCTGACCATTAGCCTGTCTGGGCTTACTGATAAAGTTTTACTACATGAATAAAATGATCACCAAATGTTTTACACCAAATCCACTCAAATTTGTCTCTGAGCTCCCTTAAAACATATCTGTGAAGTTTCTTCCTGAAAATCCTGTATTTAATGATGCCTATGAATCCTTCTATTTCAGCGCTGCTCAGAACAGGCTGTTTCTGCGTCTGTAGCTTTAAATGAAAGCGAGCTGCTTCTGACCACGCCCCCTCGTCTGGAAGGAGCTCTTTTGGTTTTGGTTTTCTCGCTCCATGCCCTGTTGTTTACTTTGAGAAGGTAGACACAGAGGGCAGAACAAACACCTAGCTGTGGGAGTGTCCCCCACCTGGGGTGAGGGGCGACCGCCCTTTGTGATGTCATAAAGGGAAAATCTCAAAACAGCCTGTTTGAACACACGTTTTCTTAAAAAAACCAAAGCAGACATAAGATGGAGAGGATGAACTTTTCTCTTAATTTGAGGGTTAGCAGACAGACTTGGAGACATATTAGCATACTTAAACCATGGTTCAGTGTATTTAGCATAAAATGTGATCTTTTAATCCTCCGCGAAGATACACTGCTATTACTTGTTGCTGAAGCCAAGCAAATAAGTGACAGTGTTTCAACAAGTTTTCCTTCAATTAAATTCCTCCAGCCTTTAAAACAAAGATATTGTTATCTCTGTCTCCCTGTTACAAATCCATGTCTGATGTCTTGCTCTCTCATTTCGCTCCCTCAGGTTTTCACTGACAGCCGCATACTTGTACATTCCCGTAACCAAAACACTGTGATCTGCTTTGACCGTAAATTCGATCAATCACTTTTTAATTAGCAATGTTAGCATTGGGGGGGGGGGGGGGGACTCACAGCTTTAATTTATTGATATGAATTCAGACGCATTTATTGTGAAGGGTCATATCGACATAAGGATGAAATGCACATAGTACACATAAGAGAAGCAGAACAAATTATTGAACCTTCTAAGATCCTTGTAGCACATCAGTGACGGAGGATCAGGTGGGATTAGGGTGGCTTTGGTGCTTCATTATTTTTCAATTGTTAAGGTTTGAGGAAAATCTATGAAATTACAGAAGTAAAAAGTGACATCAAAAATCAATTGATGAGTCCGTTTCCACTGGCCGTTTGCACCCACTCACACAGAAGGAGAGAAGAGCAGCCTATTGAAGCACCACAGGGTGCCGTCAGATCTCTCGCTCGAACAAGGACTCAAAACTCTAACCTGTATGTGTGTGTGTGTGTATCTCTTCTTTCACTGAGACCATTCAGTCAGTGACTGATGACGTTCCCCTCCGGCACCACGCAACATCACGACACAAAGGGACACTCCGGGTGAAACAAAGGCCCTCTAATTGCGCCTTTGAGCAGGCTGCTTGGTCAGTCAGCTGGTGGCTGGTGGGTCCCTCGGGTCCGGCAGACCTACAGATTGGCTCCGGCCTGGACTGCTGCACCGCAAGGATACAGAGGAAAGAAAAGGCTTTGTGTGTCCCTCTGTGGAAATCTATGCTCAATATAATTCTTTATATTAACAGCTATAGAATTAATCTAAAACATATTTTTGATGGGCAACATACACACATGCACATTCATAACGGATGCTGTCTCAAGACACTTTACGATTAATCCATCATGAGCACTTCGCAACATTTAGTTATAGTGGCAAGAGCTTTCTTTCTTTCTGTGGAAATTCATGTTGAAAAAAAAAAAGTCCCAACAAAAATGTCATTTTGTCTCTTCATTTTTATTAAACACAAAGACCCTCGAGCTGTTGTGATGCTCATGAAAGTGCAATAGGTCTTAAAAGATGAGGCAGAAAATTATTTACTCACGCCCCCAAAACGACATAGTCAGAAACAGCAGTACAACACACTTGACTATGAAATAGAGTGGCAAAAACTTGGAGCTCGAAATAGAATTCTGTGTCATACAAATCATCCAGAACACAGGGAGTGACTCGTCTCTGACGGGTGGTGGATGCTGGTGGTCTTGTTGTTGTGGATCCAAACAGACAGGCCATTTGGTCCTATTGTTAGACATTGTTAAGAGGGGGCTATTGTGAAGAGTGACCCTGCCTCTCTGGCTGAGGTCAATGAGGTTTGATGACGTTGTAATGGATACTAAACGACTCTTTAAAGAGGTCGGGAGCTTCCTGCTACGTTTTGCATCGAATGACGAATGAAGATGGCGTCTCCAACAGATTAAAACTGCAGGCCTTTTAAAAAAAAAATGTTTTATTGTCATTCTAATATTTTAAAACAAAGTTGCCTAAGTCAGCTAAGGTTGTATTTTTATATTAAAACCTCACACAATCGCACAGCGCTGCCATGAAACTTTCCCCCAAATCAAAACATGTTTTCTTCAGCACCAGGCAAACTATTTGTGGCGTCTCCCATGTAGCGGCATGTCACGAGTAGAGTGTTTGTTGTTGCTGTGAAAAGACAGTCTGCTCACAGAGACGTTTGTGTTTCTGTGTGTGTGTGTGTGTGTGCGTGTGCGTGTGTTAAGAGTGTGAGAAAAGGCCGGCTGCTCGGGGTGAAGCAGCGACAGACAGCAGACTGAGAAACAGTCTGCTCCCACTGAGCCTGCACTGCTGTGCTCTGAACACACCACTAGAACGTGCTCTTCTGCAGATTATACACTCCTCACCCGATCATGGATGATACTTCTGTTCATCACACACATTCCCATGCCGAGCAGACTCCTCTCATCTTCTCACCGAGCATGAACTCGAAACTTCTGCATCCAACCAACCTGAAATCACATCTTTTAATGACCAAGAACTGCACATGATTTTGTGTTTACAGGCCAAAAAACTTAAATTATCTGTAATTATTTAAACAACTTGAATAAAGAATTCCTGTAATATCAAAAAAAATGTATGTGACAGGTTGTTTGATTATTAGGAGAAAAATATTTTGCCTGATCCACAATGTAATAAGTGACCTAAAATGTAACAACATATTACATTTTGTTACAACTTTCTACAACATGTAACAACTTGTTACATTTGTTACATAATGTAACAATTTGTTACATTTTTTACAATGTAACACATTGTAACAAAAGGCAAAGGGCAAAAAGTTACTACGTTTTTGTCTCAGCATTTTGTTACATTGTCGACCAGTTATTACATTTTGTTAAAAAAAAATTGTCTATAACATTTCGGGATGCTGTTACATTTTGGGCTCAAGAATATAGTGAAAAGTGGGCACGTCCGTTTACGTACAGAGTCCTCAAGGGGGGGATGGCCTGGGTTCAAATCCGACCTGTGGCTGCTTTCCTTGCATGTCGTTCCCCACTCTCTCTCTTGCTCTCTCTCTCTCTCGACTCCATCCACTGTCCCATCCCTACAATAAATGCTAAAATAGACAAAAATGAGTTGTCTAGTTAAGTTTTTTTTTACTTTGAAGTAATTCAAAATAATTCAAAGAATCATTTCTTCTACTTTGCCCAGGTTTTTTATTTGCGCCAGAAAGAACTTTTAACAGTGAAGACAGTTAGGACATCGCTGATAAAAAAAAAAGAAGTAATTAAATATGACTCATTTGAACTTGCTTTACGAGACAGTACGATCAGCGTTGTCTTTTTTTTAGGAGTACAAGGAACAAGGTTTGAGTTGCAGGACTGTATGTGTCTCTTTAACATGCTGGGTGCTTCGATCGCAGGGTAATAAATGTAAATACCGGTCTGCAAGGAGATTAGGGTATACGTGTTGGTGTGCCATGCCAATTGAAATCTGCTGACGAGGACGGTCGAAGCACCAACTGCTCCTCAGACAACACCACAGAGCAACAAATCCATCACCATTTGTTATCGCCACTTATACATACACATGCAACCAAACCTGCTGGGATTATATCCTGCTCCCACAGGACTGCTGCGTCTGTGTTGGTTTGTTATTATTATTTGAGCAGTAAGCTAAAGTCTGAATATATTAGCAGTGCACAAAATGTGTCGGCGAGTTTTTGCTCGGAAGTTGGAACCGCTGGTGAAATTAAACGAAAAATGTGCATGTATGTGCGTGTGTGGTGATACCATTGGGTGCTGACTTGATGACAAAAGAATTCCCAGGGGGCCCATAGACTCTCACTGAGACTGCTCTTCCCCAGAGGAGGCCCCATATATCCCACAGTCCCCCGTGCCTCCTTCATCACTCTTAAGACAGTAATTATTTCTTCGTTTTCAATTAGCAGCTGTCACCCATGGAGCCCATTTTTTGCAACTGGAAACCTTAATGCATCCTTTTACTCTGAATGATACCGTAATAAAGCACTGGCTAATTTTAGTTTTTGAGAACACACATTTAATTTTAGAATTTGATATACTTTATTAATTCAAGAGGAACATTCAGATTTTACTCTCTGACCAACATCCATATTATGGGCCACATTGGGATTTAAACCGGCAACTCTTGGGTTCCCAACCCAAGTCCCTACGGACTGAGATACTGCCACCCCACAAAGTGTCCATCAGTATTAGCTAATCACATTCATACGCTGACGATGAAGCACCAGGAGCCACTCGGGGTAAAGGTGTCTTGCCAAAGGACACATCAGACGTAGGATTAAACCCACGACCAACCGGTAAAGAGACGACCCACTCTACCACTGAGCCACAATTTAAATAAACAACGGAAATAAAATCATGATCATGTCTGGTTGACGCCTTTAAAAAAAGTTGTACTACTGAAGCTAGTAAAGCTAACTGTTTCCACTGTTTCTCTTTCTCTTCTTTCCAGTTCTTGAACAAAGCTTTGACACATTTGTACAGTTGTGAGAAGTATCAAACTTCTTATCTAACTCTCTTGGTCAAGATGGAAAAGTAAATATATTACGGGAGGATAGAAATATACGGTACTTAAACAATGAGTCCAATCTCAGGCTAGCTGTTGTAGCTTCCGCATGATCAACTCTTCTTGTCTGTGAAACTGTCCGCATGCAAGCAAACAAGTTTTCATCTTCCAGTTGTTGGAAATTCACACCAACATTTGCTGTTCTAACATTTGCCATCTGGATTGTTACGGCTAAATCATTCATTTTGTTCCAGCTCACTTGGATTAATGTGAAAAATAAATGTTATAGAACGGCGACTAAATCAATCACAAACACGGCGACAAGGACGAATGATATCCTGGAGGGTGAACCCAAACAATGGGTTTTCCAAACATAAAAGTAATTAGTTCTTTTATCTTTTGTAGTTTCTGAATAATTAAAAATAAAAAAACAACATTTCAGTTTGTGTTGAGAGGTTGAGCTTAAGTCAGCAGTTTGCGTCCAGCTGCAATCGATGCAGTAGAAACCACATGATTTGCATTTGAATACAGAGTCTAAACACTCTACTACATCGACTACAAAGAGAATCTGAAACATGTGCAAAACTATGGCATAGAGCTTTCAGTCTTTCAGTTCTGCATGATTTTTCTTTTAGTTCGACGTTACCACTTTTGGGAAGGAGCTATGGCTCAATTTCTTCTTCTAAAAAAAAAAAAATCTGCTTCCCTGACTCAATAATCTCCACATTTGCAAATTCAAATCCTTCTGGAGCAAATGTCGAGCATATGTCAAGAGGAGTTTAGTAACGAGTTCAGAGATGAAAAGAATAGAAAACCGAGTCAAAGCAGCCTTGTGTGCTTCAGAGCAAATGGGACTGTAGCACATTTCAATTCAAATGGGATGGCAAGATCTGCAAAGTTTGAGGACTTCTCTGCAGACCACTGGAGACTCCTCTTTCCCCGCTCTTTAACAGTTCCTGTCAAGGTTGAACCAACAATGCATTTAATCCCCCCCCCAGAGGCTCCACGTGGAGCTACATTTTTTTTTTTTTTGTGCGGTCATACCTCTGGATAAAATGTCTAAATGTGCAAAAATAAGATATTTTAATGAATTGGTAGAAAATGAAAGAGTCAAAATAAACAATGTATCATTTACATACTGAGTGTGGGGAGTTAATCATCTCAGTACAGTGTCAGATGTGTGTGTGTGTGTGTGTGTGTGTGACTGATTGGCCCTGATTTGGTCCAGGTGTGTTAAGCTTAAATATTCCCTTGAGTTGCATCACTCTGTCCTGACTCATTGTCTCACCATCGAAGATAGCGAGAGGTTCTGTCTTGTGTCTTTTCGTATATGCACCGCTTTTTTGACTTTCTTCTGGTGCGTTTGCTGACCATTTCCAGTAGCTCGAAAAGTGCAGATTCTTATCAGCCTTTTTGTTGTTGTGTACACGGGCTTGTTGACCTTTGTTTTTGCAGGTTTTTCTAGGATCTCCCCTTTAATCTATGCTTTCCGGTCTCCTTTTCTCAAGGCATTTATTAGAAAGTGGAGCCTTATTTGTTTGGCTCTTTTGTTCTTTTTTTTTTTTTTAAATGAGGGTGCAAAAGCATGCCTTGCAAAATTTCTGCTCCCTCAATTTGATGAACCCCTTCCCCCCCCAAATTAAGAGAAAAGTAGATCCTCTCCGCCTTTTGCCTGCTCTACTTTTCAGTAAATGTGTGCTCAGACAAGCCCTGTTTGAGATGATCCCTTTATGACATCACAAAGGGCAGTAACCCCTCCCCCAGGACGCTCCCAAAGCTTGGTGTTTGTTCTGCCTTCTGAGTCTCCCTTCTTCTTCTTCTGTAAACAACAGGGCATGGCACAATAAAGCCCAAGCGTCCTCCCTCCAGAAAGCTACAGACACAGAAACAGCCGGTTTAGATGAGGGAATAGACGGATGATCAAAAATAGGATCAGAGTGGATTCATAGTAAGAAACTTCACAGACATGTTTTGTGGCACTCTGAGACTAATTTAAACTGGTTTGAAAAGGAGGAGAATATGTGACCTTTAAGATGCCATCCTTACACAAATGCAAGTGAAGTATATTCAGGCACTTAAGTCAGGAGTTGTAGAAAACTTAAATGCACGATGAACCATAACTTTAACATACAATCCCACTGTGAATCAAATTGTGTCTGCTCTCTTGTGGGAAATGTTGCCTGCATTGTATTTAATTAGCTTTCCTTGTGTGGCTATAAAGAAAACAATTAGTCTTAATTAAAATCACTGCATGCCGCTGTGTGGTTTCAAAGTAATAAACCACAGCACACATACTGAGCATGAATAAATACAGAGTCATTACATTGAGCAGTAGCTTTGCGTTCTCTAATGAAAAAACATCAAACAAGCACTTCATATATATCCCAATTGTGTTTTAGAACAATTAACTTATATACTTTATTTAAATAAATCAACAGCCAAAATACAATTAAACAATGGTTTAGCTCAGTGTATTTAAATTCATTGTTGTTTGTCACATTATGCTGCATTGCTAGTGCTGCTTTTATTGCCTCACCCCCGACAACCTGTGCTCTAAATGTTCATTATGTGTTCATATATATTGTGTCTTAGCTTGTGCAGAACTTGCTATAGCAAAAAAAAACTGTGTCAATAATTCATTTTTTTTATTGCAAAGAATATATACACTTTTTTTTCTTTTTTTTCCTGCACAATGTGGGAGACTGAGGCCGCATAGCAGCAAACACAATAACAGTGCAGGCATGTGACAAATGAGAAGGGGAAATATTGTGTGTGTCTGAGAGCTGCTGAGGCGAAGCAGTAGCCTAAAATTGTGCTGAACAGGAGAGGGACACACACGCACACACACACACACACACACACCCCCACACACACAGTAAACACACATGAATTTGGTTTAATATGTAGCTTCTCCACATGGGAAGTGAAGCAGAACCCTCGCTGTTCTCCCACCAGAGACATCGGAGAACACTGTGTGTGTGTATGCCAACATTTGACTCTATTATTCAGTCTCTTCATATTCTTCAAATTGCTTCTGGAGGGAAAATACACAAAGGGCCCTGGAGAACTATGAGGGTCCGCTTTATGATTTTTATTGTTTTTAGAGATTAGAGAAGATAAGGGAGATTTTAAAAATGTTCTGTTTTTTTAAGATCAATGTTTTTCTGAGAGATTCATTCACGAAAAAAAAGCAATCTCTGTCATTTCTTTCCATTTTTTTTTTTTAATCCAACAAAACGTCACCTCTTCAGACATTGAAGCAGCTTGTCT
The DNA here is from genome assembly GCF_947650265.1 of Symphodus melops. NCBI lineage: Eukaryota > Metazoa > Chordata > Actinopteri > Labriformes > Labridae > Symphodus > Symphodus melops. The sequence continues at coordinate 11,807,371 of NC_136713.1, forward strand.
TCAGATACCAAAATAGTGCTTCATTTTCCAGAATCTCACAGGGTGCATAATCATTGCACCCTGCTTATTTGTCTGCAGCATTATCTGCAGAATCAGGTAAGGCCTAGAGGATGTTGACCAACAAATTATGCCTTGATAATTTTTAGCTGAATGGCTATACACAAAATTTATCCCAATTTATTTAAATTTAAATGTCAGTTCAAAGTCAAATCCAAATGTGCAATTTTAATTGACTCACAGGCCAATGTATTTTCAGCTCGCTGCAACATGTCAACTTATGCATAAAGCAGGACATAAAAAATACCAATTTGTGAAATAAAAATGTCATGTAAAATTTCTCCTTTAAATAAAATTAATTCTGCATTCCAAAGCACACTCAGCTATGTTGTTATGCAAGTGTTTTTTTTTTGTTGAGTTTGCCAAAAAGAGGGAAAGAGAAGGTAAAAAGGTGACAAGGGACAGATGGTAAGAGGAGAAATAGGCGAACAGGTGAATGTCAAACGATTCTGTATGGAAGCAGAAGCCACAAAAAACGTTTTATATTGCTTAGGCCTTTGTTGTCAGACCTTCGTCATTATGCAAATGAAGACTAACGTGATAATCTTTTGAAAGGACTTTGACTGATTTGATTTGAGTCACAGAAGCCACTCCGTCAGGAATTGAAAGAACACCATGATCAGGTTTAATTTAGAAAAACAACAACAACAAAACAAACCCTGAGGTCCTGGATGAAGATCCTGCTTGTTTGATTTATCAGTTAATCCTAACCAATCCACACCTAATGCTGACTCAACTTATCAGATTTCTTCCTTTGCTTTTCCAGTGACCAAGGCCATTCAGGGTATCTGTCTCAGTATTATTATTGGTGATTCCAACCCACTTGATGTTCATTGGCTAGACCAGGGCCGTATAAACTGGAAAAGTGTCTATCGAGCTTTTCATCGAGCTAATTAGCGGTTTTGACAGGGTTTTGCTCCGGTTATCCAGGGACCGGACTGCCCATAGCAAAGGGCCCCAAACACCATACTCTTCGAGCACACCCCACAGGACGCCACGGGGGACACGGTCGAACGCCTTCTCCAGATCCACAAAGCACATGTGGACTGGTTGGGCGAACTCCCATGAACCCTCGAGCACCCGATGGAGAGTGTAGAGCTGGTCCAGTGTTCCGCGGCCAGGACGAAAACCGCATATCTCCTCTTGGATCCGAGGTTCGACTAACAGCCGGAACCTCCTCTCCAGTATCCTGGAATAGACTTTCCCAGGGAGGCTGAGGAGTGTGATTACCTGGTAGTTGGAACACACCCTTCTTGAAAAGAGGCACCACAACCCTGGTCAGCCCGTCCAGAGACAGTGCGTCCCCGACCTCCACGCGATGTTACAGAGACGTGTCAACCATGACAGCCCCTGCATATCCAGAGACTTCAGGGCTAATCTCATGCACCCCCAGTGCCTTACCACTGAGGAGCTCGCCAACCACCTTGGTTTGGACTTTGGCTTGGGTGATGGACGAGTCCACTTCTAAGGACTCAGCCTCTGCTTCCACAATGGAGGTCGAACAATGGAGTCCCCAGTCGAAGCACTATCCTGCACCCCTCCCAGGGACTCCAAGAAGGCTGGGTACTCCGCAGTGCTGTTCGGTCTGTCGGCCGAGACAACAGTCAGAGACTTGTCCCTGCCTGAAGGAGTGGAGACACGACCCTCTCGTTCACTAGGGTAAACTACAACACATGGCTTCTGAGCTGAGCTGGGGGGCTATGAGCAAGCCCACACCAGTCCGCCGCCTCTCACCGCGGGCAACTCCAGAGAAGTGAAGAGCCCAAGCTGTGCATTGAGGTGATCCCGACTATGTCTAGCCTCCCGGTCAGGTCAGGTCAGGTCAGGCTCCCCCCCCCCCCCCGCCCAGTGAGGTGACATTCCATGTCGATCTACATTGCATCCAACCCCTACGGTCTTCTCTATAGGTGGTGTGTCCACAGGAGGAGGCTGAGCCCGCATGATCCGTACAGGCTGAGCCTGACGGGCAAAAGCCTGGACAATAGGCGCTTTCCTACAAGCCCCAACCGCAGGTCTGGCTCCAGGGTGGTGCCCCGGCTGTGCCATGCCGGGTGGCGCCATGATCCTTTTTGCTGTTTTCTTCATAGGGGTTATTGAACTGCTTTTGGTCTGACCCATCACCTAGAACCTGTTTGCCTTGGGAGGGGGCATGTAAAAGTGAGTAAAGGAATACTTAAAAGTTTTATTATGATGTCTAAGTTGTTTAAAGAGGCACCACTCACAGAGTGACCACAGAGGTCTTCATCAGGGCTGACATCTGTGGTGTGGCCACACCAATAAATCAACTACAGCCAATGGTGGACAGTCAACCTCCACTTCAACTTTATGATAATGACATCTTCAGAGCAAGTTAACTGGTTTTAAAGCTTTTAGCTGTTTTGAACTTTTAGTTCTTCTTTAAATTCACTTACTTCTTGGCTACATTGTCAAGATCAGGTGTAGTTTCAACTTCTTCAACTTCAACATGTGGGCACTTTTCAAAGAGCCTAATTAAACTAATTATCCAACCAGGGTTATGTCAGATAGGCAAAGTGATTAAAGTTTTAATGCGTCTGATAGTCTATTATTAAGCCCCTCTTATTTTCTCGGTAATTCAGAATTAATTGAAACTAAAATGTACGGTGCAATGGGCACATATTTTGGCCCCTCTAATCTATGGCCTTTGTAAGTGCATGAGATAAAGCTAACCTCTTTCCCCGTCACACAGGTTCAAGTTAATTAAATCTCCCTTTTTAATTGTGTTCCATTCAGAGCTTACATTAGCTTCATTCATATGTCTCCCCGAGCTGAAGTGAAAAATAAAAAGCAAATAGAGGGATTGAATTAAGAAATGGGAGAAGGAAGCGAAAAAGTAGTCTTTTTTTTTTTTTTTTTTACTTTCATACTTCATTTTCTGAGAGAAGTGAAGTGTCAGCGAATTTGGGGCGGCGAAGGCAAAATTAATTATTTCAGCTTGATAAAGCTTTTCATCTCCCTGACTCCTTCCACTGAAAAAGCCAATTAATGATGTCAAACATGCTCTCCCTCTCATAGGACAGCCTCCGCTCTGATGAGTGTGTTTACTGGTATGGGACAAACTGTGTGTGTGTGTGTGTGTGTGTGTGTGTGTGTGTGTGTGTGTGCGCCACCTTAAAGCCAGCCACAGGACCTTCCTCTCTAATCACGGCCCACCTGTCAGGCCCTTGGCTCATTATCTACGCAAAGAGAGGCCATTTTGTCAGATCCGCTTCCTCAGAAGCGCACCGCTTTCTGTGTGCTAACTTGAATGTATCTGTCCTTGGTAGGATTATTCACTTCATTATGGGGTGGAATTTGCCAAGAGCAGGAATAGGTCAACATAAACTGACATGGAGCTCAATGTACTCACCAAGCGAGTGTGGTTCCCTGGAACAAGAGCACACACATTTCCTCCCATCTGCAAAAAGGTTAGCTTACTAATTAACTGGCTGGGAAAAATTTCTCGTGCACTGCAAGGTCAGAGTTCAACGTCTTCTACAGCAGCCACCCTTGTGGGGCGGGGTTTATGCATGGTTGAAAAAAACGACTTCAACCTATGTTTCAAGTATGGGGGAACAATCTCAAAAACTGTATTTAAGTTAATATGACTAGACAGATGGCGGCTGTTCAATGTCATTTGGTAGAGTTGTTGTCTCTCAATCAGAAGGTGAAGGGTTTAATCCCCTGCCCAGTTCCTGCCATGTCCAATGTGTCCTTGGGCAAGACACTTAACCCTGAACTGCTGGTATTAAGAAATAGTTAAAAACCTCCTTAAAAGACACACAAGGTGTTTCATACTTTCATTCCTCCAAGACAGTCTTACAGTTTGGATAAAAAGGTGACTCGAGCACTGTGCAGGAGAGGCAGGCGGAGCTCTGTCGTTAGTAAAATCCTCCTGCGTCCCAGAACCTCAGATAAAAACACCTGAGGAGCGCTGCTAAGACGACGGTCATTGATCTAAAAAGAAGTTAGAGATAAAATATTGATAGATAGCTAAACTAAAGATCTTATTACTAAGTGCACAGAATTGAGTTAAAAGGCCTGATATAGTATATATATTTAATAATATATATAATATATATATTATATTTCTACAGAGTAAAAGAATAAGTGCTAAAATGATGAATAATTACAACACACATAAAACATGAATAAAGTGTTTAAAGTCAAAATAAAACCAACAGGACAACCACAAAAACCACATGGGTCAATCGTTTGTAAAACTTTTCTTCATACCTGTTGAAACATTTATAATTCAGTTCATCAAAAGTATAAGATTATTTAATTAATTTTAAAGATAAAAAAATTAAAAATAAAAGGGAGTCCAATAAAATGTCATCCAGAAGGTTAAAGGCATTTCTCAAATAGTTGTATTTATCAGTTTTAAGAGTGGTTTAAAAGGAGTGCACTCTGCACGCCGGTCCATCCTCATAAAATAGATCAATTATAAATAAATCAAAAATATAATCAAATAGTCCCACTCCTCTTTGTGTGGAAAAGTGCTTCAGAGTTCATGCAAGGAAAAGTGCTGGATAAATAAATCCTAAAATCTTTAGTAACAATACATTATGTACACGTTTTAAAAAAGGAACTTGGTGTTAAGTTTCCTACCTGAAGATAAATCAGATGCTGCTGCATGTGATGGGCTAATGGTTGCAGTTACTAGCTACTGCTATCAAAAAATATCTAATAAGTGCTTCTTGAATGGTATATAATAGTATCAGTTACATACATGAAGAAAAACCAGAGGGCAGTCAGCCATGTCGAGCATCACCATGTTAAGCTTTACTTCATTCCTGTTTATCTCCTTATTAATGACGTGTGTGTTCGTTCTGATCCACCATGTATTCAGACAGATCATCAGCAGGACAGATCACTTTAACATGTGACCCTCACATACATGCTGTGTGTGTGTGTGTGTGTAGGTGTGTGTGTGTGTGTGTGTGTGTGTGTATGTGTGTGTGTGCATGTTCTGGGAATAAATGTGTGTGTGCTGTAGGACAAGGTGAGCGAGAAATATAGACTCAAACAAGGAGATGAGGGTGCTGGAGCTGATCGCTGACAGCGCGATCAAGATGTACTTGACTGCTGGGTGTGTGTGTGTGTGTGTGTGTCTATTTGGCAGTATTGGATGTGGGTTAGCGTCTAAATATCTACGACACTGGCAACCCCTTTTTGCTCCTTCTATACCCCCCAAACTTTTATCCTTTCTGGGAGATGTTGATGATTTAAAGTCATACCCTTCCAGTGCACACATATGCACACAGTTATGAGAACCATGTGGGACAGACTGTCTCTGACATTACACCATCATCTCGCTCACTCTCCAACCCATGTCTCCCTCGTTAATCCTGATGTGTGTGTTCGTGCCGAGCTATCTCTTTTGTAAAAGCCCTGCTTGTCAGACTCCTCCGAGCACATTGATAGAATTAATGCCTGCTTGTATATAAAAATAAAGTTCTCTCTACTTTGAGACTGATTTAGTCATCAGTCAACTGTTCAGAGTTTACGTTACGCATGTGTGGCCATGTGTCTGTTTGCAGTTGAGACATGTAATTTGTGCTTCTGTCCAATATGTTATATTAAAATATCTGCCAGTTGAACCAGATTAAGTAACATGAGTGTTTTAAAAAATATAGGCACCAAAGAGATTTCTATATAAGTAAGTAAAGCAGTCTCAAAATGTCAATACTTAATTGCATTTATAGCTCGTTTAAAATTAAAATAAAACATTACTTTGCAATTTAAAATACAAATTGTTTAGAACTTGTGTGCTGTTTTCAAGGTAACATATTACACAAAATACTTTTTTCGGCTGTTTAGTTACCTTTATGACATCACAAAGGGCAGTAACCCCTCCCCCAGGTGGCTGTCACTTTTATCTTTATTTATCTGTATAGCAGTTCATAAGTGTTATCTCAAGACACTTGAGAGGTCAGGTAAACGACAAAAAAAAAGGAGACAAAATCGGCAGGCAGAAATCAGAATGCAAAAAACACACGAGGTCAGAACAAGAAGGCTATACAGAAAAATGCTGGGACGCTGCGACGAAGAGGAACTGGCAAGGAGTGAGGGGAAACACAGACACTTATATACTGAACAGGGGGTGGAGTTAACAAGACACAGGTGAGACACATCAGGTAATCAGACAGGAGGGAAACAAGGAACAAAGAGCACAAGACCAGAAACTGAGGACAAGAACAAAGTAAAACACAAGACATGAGGAAACAGGAACAACTAAACCCTAAACCAGGGAATGTGACACTTATTGCTTTATTACAAGGACCCAGTTAAATCCGTAATCGTGTGGCAAGAAGAAACAGGCAGAAATCAACAGCAGCTTGTTAGAGCCCCAAATCTAACAATTAGCCAAAATGGAACAGCAACCCCCGAAATGTTATAAAAAAAATGTAAAAACAAAACCAAAAACCCAAACAAAACCAAAATGTAATAACTGGCTGATAATTTAACGAAATGTTTAGCCCAAAAAATAGTAACTTTTTGCCCAAAATGTAACAACTTGTTGTGCAAAAATGTTACATTTTGGGCAAAATGTTAAAATTTGTTACATTTTGGGCTCAGCATTTTGTTACATTATCAGCCAGTTTTCACGTTGTTACGTTTCGGGCTCTAACACAACCGTTGAAAGAATTTAGCTTTATGACATCACAAAGGGCAGTAGCCCCTCCCCCAGGTGGGTGGCACTCCCACAGCTAGGTGTTTGTTCAGCCCTCTGAGTCTGCCTTCTCACCGTAAACAACAGGGCAATCATTTCAGACATTTAATTAATTGAGGGTAAGTAGCTAATGCTGACAGGTTTGTATTAAGTCTCCAAAAAGAAGCCTGACACAAACATCATTTGAACCCATGAAATCACCCAGTGTCCGTCATTACCCAAGAGGCTTTTCTATTTCTAATTTTACAGTGAAGTGATTTACCACAGGCTGCAATCGAGTCATTTTATTTTATTATCCAACATGTCTGACTGTCACGGTGTCGAGTGGCAGGCTGGCGGCATAAGACAGTTTACAGTAAGTCTTCCTTGCTATGATTGATGTATATGTATCCATGCCTGCATATGCCTTTCATAACAAAATGTCATGCAGCAGGTTATATCATCTTGCATACAGAAATATCCACCTGAACATGTCTTTTAATTTAAGCGAACACCAGAGGAATTTAAAACTTGATGAGTTCTGCGACCCCCCGAGTCCCTCAGCAGCAATATTTAACATAAGTTGTCTGAAAGCTTTTTACAGCCATGCAATGAAGCAATGTGATTTAATCTAAAAATAATGATATTAAACTGTTCTTCACTGAGGTGATGAATACAGTATGACTCCTTACAATAGTTAAGAGTTGGGAAAGTTGTATTTCTCTGCTTCCCTGATGTGTACCAACTCCTGGAAGTAAACACATTGAAATACGTCACAACTCGTGGAAAATGTATATTACCCCGAGATGCCCGGCCCTTGTTTGAGGGGGAGGGGAGGGAGGTGGAAACCTATTAAACTGTGTTTCCGTTCTTCTTTGTTTGGTTAGGTTTTACCTCTTCTCTTTCTCCCTTCTTTATAATCTTGTATCACACCCCATGTTTTGTTCTGTTTAATGTTGCAATACGATGTACAAAAAAAAAAAAAAAGAATAATGGATCAGACTGTGAAAGAATGTAACCTGCAATGACAATGCGTTGGAAATGCAATGATCCTAAATAAAGAATTATAAAAAAAAGAAATACGTCACAACTTCATAGGACTTGTAAACTTACATTAACAATGGATTAAGGATTTCCGATGAAAAATCGCGGCATGAACTTTTACCGTGTCATTATGAGACTGTCAGCCTTTCTGATTTGCATTCAGCAGCAAAGCACCACTGGAAAACAATTAAACTCAAATATGAAATTTCAAAATGTGTGAATCCGGGGGAAAAAAATTAACTCAAATATGAAATTTAAAATGTGTGAATCCAGGGAAAAAAAATTAACTCAAATATGAACTTTAAAATGTGTGAATCCAGGGTACCAATGAGCTTGTGTTTAGTTCAGACGCCCAACGTCTACATCTACGTATATGGACTTTACATTAAAATGCTGGTTTACTTGAGGTCACTATATTGATTGGGTAAAGATGTAGGAGCTTTTATTCTTGAGTTGTAGCACTCATTAGAACCTGTCGTCCTGCCGCTGGCCAAAGTAACACGTTAAAGGTGCACTATTGAGCTTTGGTAGTGAAATTTGAAAGTTGAAGAAGTGAAACCATTTTTTTTCCTATATTTTCTGAGCTGAACACACAAACTTCATTTAAAGGAAAAAATGGCTCCACGGAACACTGTTCGGCGCTAAAAGGCTACCAGGAGAGTCACGCTTTCACTGTTTTGGACCCTCTACTTTAAGTTCTCGCGTAGCATTTTATCTTCAAACTGTGTTTGAGGAGCCACATTTTCCTCTGAGGATAATTTGTGTATGGAGTTATGAATGTGAACCACAGAATCTGGATTTCTCCAACTTTCACGTCTCTACCAAAACTATACAATACACCTTGAATGAGCAGGGGTGAATCCAGACTATTCATGCCTACACACAAAGTACCATTATCTACCTCTAACATTAAATGGGGTTTATCTAAAAAAGGTTATGCTATACATTTAGCTTACTTTAAAGTAAATGTACTGTCATAACTCTAAAATACAAACGTATTTGAGTTGTTGAACTCCGGTGAAAAGGTGATAAATTAGAGAGTAATAACAGTAATAATTATGTAAAATGATAAAAATGACATTTCTGTTTCGACCCCTTCATTCATTTTCTTGATTTCACCTCATAAAGAACTGTAACACCAGTCTTTTTTTCCTCTCCAAACATATTTGTTGATTCACTCCAAATGATGTGTCCTGCCAAATACATCTTAGATAACTTTTTTTTTTTTTTTTTTTTCCCACAATGACCAACTGTGATGCATTCCTGTTTTTATTTCTTGTTCTCTGTCTCTCTGCCACCTGGTTTCAATTGAGCGTCTCTCATGCTTGGCAGGGGAATGCCACATGTTAAGTGGAAAGTGACAGAACCAAGTTAAGCAAAATAGCAGAAGATTCATATTCACCAAGCTTTCCTACTTCTCTTTTCATTTTCACAGTTAACAGTCCTCCTGTTGCCACTAAACTCGTAACATTTTAGGACATGCCATTGTTGTTGCCAGCTTTGTCCGCTCCAAAAGCCCCAAATGGCGTGATTAGCCACAAATGTAACAATAAATTTCAGCTGGCTGCCAGATTGTCAACTTTATTGCAAACCTCTCCCTCAGTTCTGTTGCAATCATCTTGATCCCTCAGCCAACGACACGTTCAGTAAGCACTGCAGTGTTCTTTAACAGGAGCTACGCTAATCTTTTGGAAGGGTTGTGTGATGGCACGATGGCAAGAACTAAGTGACACGAGTAGTTCCGGGAAGAGTTGAGGAGCGGTGCCAACCAGAATGATCCAATTTGCATTTCCATAGAGAAACTGCACATAAGGGAAGAGGTCAGCCTCTAGCTTAGCAAAGATAGCTGAAATTGCCAATGCACTCAAAATGCTAAGTGCAGTTCTCCATCATTATGGTTCCTGGTTCCATTGTTAAACTAGCAGTGTGTTTTCTGATTGCACTGGTGAAGAAGCACAAACTATTTTGGTAATTTGTGGGTCTTTGGTTGTGTAAATGAAATACCACGGTTTTTAAATCATTGATTTTAACCTTTTAATCAGGTAAATTGTGCTGATTTTCTAACACATTTTTGATCAAAACTAAAGATAGACAGGATGTAATCTCATGGCCATCACCCACATGTTTCAGAAGTGCGTTGTTTACAGCAGGCAGTGGGCAGCCATCGTACTCAATATGCTGTCTCAACCAAACTTTTGGTCAACAATGCACGCTAGTCATTTAGCATTTAACTACAACGCTTATTCTTCAAAGTATCTTATCTGATGAGTCATGGAAACTATTCAACTCTCGTATACAGCAGGGGTGGATCCAGGGGAGACCATGCTCCCAATCTGAAATCTGATTGGTCAACCCCATAAATCTTCAACTATGATTGGCTTTTTGCTTTTTCCAGAGACAGGACGTCGTCAAATCCAACAATTTTGGCCGTGTCTGAGCTTGTTATTGGCTTTCTTTGCATTTCCATACAATATTTACTTATCTTAGTACTGACGCCGCCACCTGTTCACACGATGCATACATTTTAAGGCCATATAATGGTTTTTTTTCTGTTAAGTTAAACTGTTAAAATGGCAAATTGTGTGTTAAATTCATTTTCATTTATTTTCTTTCCTTTTAATATAAAAATCTGCATTTTTAAAAACCCATTTACTTGATTTGGCCACTAAAACTTTTACTATTGTTTAGCATTTTAACTTACGGTATTTCAAAATTTTCTTTTACGTTTTTTTAAAAATTATGATTTCATATTTGGATGTATTGTATTTTACTAAACATTATGTACAGCTCTTTGGTCCGCCTTGGCTGTTATAAATGTGCTATAAAAATAAAGTTGACTTGACTGCTCTTTTGCTATTTTTCTTTAGTACAGTCTTGTTGCGTCCACTCACAAACATCACGTGCAAATACATTTGAATTGTTGGCCACTTAAATGGACTTTGTTGAACTAAATATGTTGCAGGCTAAGATTGAAGTTCTATACCTACTGTACTTTTAATTCATTTTTCTCTGTAATTTTTTTTTATGATATAAAACACAACAGGACAATGGTTGGGTAATTTGAGTTTTGGTAATGTTACTCTGAGAAGATAAAGGTGTGTATGTGCTGGAAATGTTCTTGTGTGTACGATGACATTTTATCCTGCCTGCAGCACTGGTACCAACAATTGATTTTTCAGAAATACATCTTTTGGTTCCATTAAAGAATTAAGCTTTGAAAATGTACATGTTGCCATGTTATGTAACTTTTTCAAAATCACTAAATTTATTTATGTAGGAGTTAAGTATTTAAGATTATATTATAAGTTAGATATTATCAGTGCCGAAAAAAAAGAGTATATAATGCTTGTCACCGTGTGTATCTGGACTGACCTTTCTGCTACCCCTGCCTTAGTCGCTCAGCCCGGTCAAGAAAATGTAGCTCTACCACTGCCATACAATGTGTACCATAAAGACATGAACTATTCAGAGCAAAAATAAAAAAGATATGTGCCAGGCTGCAAACATTTCAATTTGGGTTTTGTAACACACACATGTGGGTCTTTTTTGTAGTAAGTAGTTTATGTGCAATTCCATATTGGTGACATCACAATTCACAATGTCAGAAAAGTACAACAGGGTTTTTTATTTCTGTCAGTTATTAAGACTGAATTTAAAATAGGCCAGATGAATGTATCACACAACAGCCTCTTTTTTTAACTTTTCATCACTTCTATTGTGTCTCCACTGCCTCTCAAAGCCCAGATCATCAAAGTCCTCAGCATGCTGCACTGATCGCGAGCATGTTTGACGCAATGTGTCCAATCAGGTCACACTGTCTTTTTCCATCCCATGACATTTCACTTCCCTTTTTCATCCCCCCCTTTCTTTGCCCCAACATTTTTTTCTCTATGGCAGTGTTGTTCCAATTTCATCTGGATTTGTCCAGGGGCATATTTTCTTACTAACGACAGTTGCAAACAGTAAAGTGAGATGGGCTGCTCATCTCCGCTGACAGACTTCACTGTTGTAGCCTCATTTGAACCTCAGAGTCATCTGTGTTACGGGATCCGCAGTTGTTTTTCTGACTGAAGCTCTGCCCCGAAGCCTTTGTTAAACCCCCTTATCACATCAAAAATGATGTTGCCCTTAAAATAATAAAGTGTTATAAAGTCATCAATCATCCAGACGACTTTAAGCAAGACGCCCGCAAAATGCAAGTTTTCAGCAGCTATTGATATTGCTATTGATATTGTTATTTTCAATCTCATAATGGACCAAGTCAGGGAGGGGTCCAAGAGGGAGATGAAGAAGATAGGGAGGTAAAAGGAGGGGGGGTGCAGGGGGTTGGCTTGTGGCAGTTGAAACCTCAGTAGTGTCACAACTGCCAATTTGTGGCCTGTTTGAGATGTTGACATCTGCATTCTTCCACGCTCACTACAACTCTCCGCACTGAGCCCAGAGACCAGCTTTAGATTGCTTTATTTATCTCGATGCTCTTGCGGTCAGAAGCATACTCTGTGCTAGACAGTGTGTGTGTGAATATACTGTATATGAGAGAGAGAGCCAAGAGAAAAGGGAAAGAGACGTACAACTGAAGCTTTTATTAAGAGACACAATGGTGACATGAGTTTTATCATCTAAACTTGATGAGTTTATTTCCTTTTCTGGTATTCAAAAAATCCACCCACTGAAAAACATGTCAATAAAACATATCCCCAGACGTGACAGTGTACTAAATACACTTACCATAACAAACGTGTTCTTTCCCTTGTGGCTGACCTAATGGTAACTTACCAGAACCGCAGTGAAATACATAATATGGAGCTGTGTTGGCAGTCAGGTAACGTAGTCTAAAATAGTGACACAATTTAAGCTGCATTTGCCCATCAGCTGCTTGTTTATTTAAAAACCCCACCTGGCCGTGGGAGTGTCACCCACCTGGGGGAGGGGTTACTGCCCTTTGTGATGTCATGAAGGGAAACTTTACAATGTCCTGTGTGGTCAAACACATTTACCTAAAAAGTGGAGCAAACAAGAGATGGAGAAGATGGACTTTTCTCATAATTGGGGGGTTTGTAGACAAACAAATAGAGGGACACACATTAGTATTAAAATTTGTATTGTGTTTTTGCATAATATGTGACTTTAAGTCCAAAAAACTAGCTAGGTTTATGGCCTAAATTAGTCAAATTGGTGGAGTCATTTTCCTTTTTGTGGTATATTTTTGGGCTTTTTTGGCATCTATTTAGAGAATGGACTGCCTCAGAAATCAGTGAAAGAGAGAGTAGGGAATAATGTGCAGGAAAGCAGCCACAGTCAGGTCAGAATTGAACCCAGGAATGCTTGCTTAGAGAGCTAGAGCCTCTTTACATTGGGCGCGCACTAACCACTATACTACTCACACCAGCAGCAGCTTCGGTACTCAATTTTATCACGCACAGCATTACGAACAGAGGAGACCCAAACGCACGACTCTGAGGTAAAGGCAGTTTCACAATCCATTTATTTGTATGGAGGGTTCGGTACACTGTAGTCCATTAATCCAGGCAGAAGTACAAGAACGGCAGGCAGAAAATCAAGGTCAGAAAACACACAATGTCAGATCAGGAAAACTAAACAGAAGAATGCTGGTAATGCTGCTACATAGAGACAAGACAAACTGACCATGAGTGAGGAGAAACACTGACACTTATATACTGAAAGGGGGTGGAGTTAACAAGACACAGGTGAGACACATCAAGTAATCAGCAGAGTAGGAGACACTGGGGAGAAGGACACTCAGCCAACAGACCTGACAGAAAAGGGAGGTGGAGTTAACAAGACACAGGTGAGACGCATCAGGTCATCAGACAGGAGGGAAACAAGGAACAAAGAGCAGAACCTGAGGACAAGAACATTTAAAACACATAAATATATAATATAAGGTACTTCACTTGCAAGTTTGGGAGATGCCGAACATCTAACTGGACATTTACTAAACTATTAACTTCACTGGCAGTGTGCTAAATAACTGCCATGTTTTACTTAGTGGAAAAATATTTCTAATAAATGTATCATATATCCAGACACGCTGTTTTTTAACAGGCAAGACAGGCAACTACTTGGGGCCCACAAGTAGCATTACCTCAAAATGTATACATTTTGCATTGACAGTAGGAAACCTCCCTTATGGGGCCCCATATGACAGCACTGACTCTCAATGCCCTTTTAAGTGTTGTGTGCATTATTGCTGTGAAAATAATAATGGCAGATGGCTCGAGGGGCCCCCAATGAATGTTTGCCAAGGGCCCCAACAGACACTAGAAGCACCTCTGCATATATCTCACTGTCTTTGAACTCTCAGCAAGAGAGTATAGCCATATACAGTATGTCTATTATATTTGTCCTAAACAGGAGTTGAAGTACATTCAATAGCATAACAAAAAAAAAAAGAATGATGCATTGTACCCTGACCAGTACAGTATACTTTTTATGGTCTCTAAAAGTTGAACTCAGCATTGCTCTAATCTTCATCGTCTACTCTCAACTTTCCAAAAATGCCCCAAAAAGATCCCTGTCCTCCTCCATGGGGGACTGTTACTGTCTGGTTCCCACGAGCTGTGAAACAGGATCATGGCCAGACTGCAGATTTTACAGTGTTTTTTAATGTATGATGTAACAATATGTCCCTTTACCGATATTATATGGCCTTAAGTTACACATCTTTTAAAACCATTCTTTAACCTTAGACCTTTCATGTATGAGGCAAATGTTTTAAAATCCCCTCATAGGCCTACAAATGGTTGAGTGGACTTATAATTCACATACCTAGCTTAAAGATAGAGTCAGTAGTTTTTCCTAAAAAATAAAATATAGCTTTGAAAAAAGTAATGTTGCTAAATGATAATTTATGGGCCGCTTACATGTGTGGTGGTGACAGTGTCTGCAGAGTTCTGTCCTCTGCCTGTATTTTATGTATGTTCTGGTTGACTAGAGACGTTCTTGGGTGGGGAGTTATCACCAATGACACCCCATAGGTGAGTTTGGGAGTGGCTACAATTCAAAAAAATCAGATGCCATTCAAACCAGCGAATGCTGTGTACCGAAGAATCATAGGGTGCCGACACGTCAAGCGGATAGAGCTTGTTTCAAAACAAGGGTGGACATTGGGTTGGCTTTCACCTGTCGACGCAGCGTTGGCCTGCTTCCTGTTGAACAAGCAGATTCCAAACATCGGCTATTAGCTTGTGCTAGCGGGCTAAATTATCAGCTTTTCCATTACAAAAAATGTAATCTTCTCCTCTGCTGTCTTCATCATTTTGAGCAGCTGTTTGCTGATGCTACATAGTTAAAAAAAAAAAGATATCAATACCAATACCAATCTGTTGAACCAATCACACGCCTCCCTGCTCATTCTCTACCCCATGCATGCACAAGCCCACACTCAAAAGCATGTGCTGAGGTCTGCTTCTGGACCAATGGCACTCGTGCATGTATGTGAGGGGGCGTGGCTTTAGAGGGGGCTCAGAGGGGAGGGGGTGGGTGCAGATGGGGCACTGAGGGAACGCTACCTTCAAAATCATGCTAGTTTCCAAAAATTACTGACCCTGCCTTTAGGTATAGGTAACATTTCAGGTTGTAACAGAATATTGGATTATCAATACCTCCATTTGAATTATGAAATAAGTTATTGCAGATAGCAGTTCAACATTTTCCATAAACTGTTGTTCTTTGGTTTTGATGTGTTGCTCAAGGATATCTCAGCAGGGTTTGAGTTGAATACATTGGGCTTAAACTCTCATTCTCTGGTTGAATGACAATTTCTCTAACCACAGAACCATCCTACCATCTTTCTTTCCACTATTCCTGGATGGTCTGCCAGCAACCCGCAGCAGTGATTGCAGGCTTGTGCATTTGATGGCCGAAAGAATGTAAAGCGATATGCATCTTCATATCACAACCAGATTTGAGAAGGGCTTTAAAGAGCACACTTGCATTCAATACACATCTTGTCTTCTGCTATTTGTATTCGTGTCAGTCATGCAGTTGGTTGGTCGCTCTGTCTCTTTGTCTCAAAAGTATGACAGTGATTACAAGAAGCTGATAATAAGCTCCAGGCCTATATCTTTGTCATTTATTTTCAGAACAATCTCAGCGCATACATTTTGCAGCATCAACTTATATTACAGTGGTCTCTTTTTATTCTGCTTTCCACATAGTCCAACACGATACACAACACACAAGTGCAAGACGATATAAAGAGATGCACACACAACCACCCACGCCATTCCAGGATCTACAAATGAAAGGGGCAGTAGTGATGCCACAGGCCGCAGGCCACCCAGTACTGCAAATGAATACTCTTCAGTACATCCTGCTGAGTCTGTCAGTCCAATCTCACACCAACTATCATTTATTTCTCTGTATGTTTTGTATGTGCCTGTTCCTCTGTCTAAGCTCTTTTGTGTTCAAATGATTCTTGAAGCATCACATGTTAGAAGGATACACCACATGGAGACAGTTCAAACATATCTAAATCATTTGGTGGACATGTTTTCTTTCCCTTGCCAGAATGTTGTAATAGAGCGGATGTGCAACATGTTTTTGAAGCAGCCCTATGTCTGTTTTCATAGTTTTTTCAGTCGATCTTAGGCTGTCTTTCCTTCCGATGTCTTCTTTGCACCTTGTATTATTGAAACACAAAAACATGTAAATGGAAAATCCTGAAAACTTTACTACAATACATTGTGTTTTCATCTCAGATGGGAAAGTTGGCAAATGAAGCCTGAGGGGCATTTAAGCTAAAACTAAACAGAGTGACACCATTAGATTTGTTTGGCAGGATTGGGAGATTGTCACCTTACACTTTTTTAAAACATGCAACATAGGGCTTGTTTGTGGCTTAGTTGGTAGAGTCGTCATCTCTCAACCGGAAGGTCGAGGGTTCTGAGTGTCCTTGGGCAAGACGCTTAACCCTGAATGGGTCCCACTGCTTCATCCACGGTTCATGAATTGGATTAGTTACTTCTAATTGGCCCTTTACATAGCAACCTCTGTCATCAGTGTGTGAATGGTTGTAAATGGGTGGGTGTGGCAGAGCTTTGAGTAGTCAAAAGACAAAGAAAGCAGTATACAAGCTCAAGCCCATTTACCATTTCATATATTGACGTCATATTTTTCACTTTTATTCCTTCACCTTGTTGACATTAGTCGTCTGCAGTAATCTAATGGTAACTTTTACCTCAGTTCATGCCACCATTTATTTTTCATTAAACCCTACCCCTACCCAGGAACAACAGATGGAAATAAGCTAGTTAGCTTAATCTGCTGCAAAACACGTCTTTTCTTCTGAGACTAATGTTCTTATTGTACAATGTTCCTGATTCAAATATTCTAATATACTAAACCTTTAACAATTATGTTCGTATGTTACCTCACAGTTGCATGAATTGAAGGTATAACTTCTGCCATGACAGCTTGAGGAAATAGAAACGCTTTAAGTTTTGCTAAATGTTTTAATTCTATCATACAGCTTTACTGTTGCGGTTCAGTCTTTCAGCTTTCATCAACTGTTTTCTAGTTCGCTATGAAACGTTGATACAGTACACAACTTCTGCCAGTTAGCAGCTGCTTGCCAACAACAGCAAATGTTGTTAAGGCACTTTGGCCATGACAGTTGTCAATTACATTAGCACCGCAATGCTGGCCTAAAGCTGAATTATCTTTCTGCTTTGTCATTCTTCATTGATCAGCCTCCTTTTTTGCAACAGTGTTTTAGTCATACAGTGTCGAATAGCATTTTTTTTTTTAAAGAGATGGTTGAGACCAACCAAGCAATTTGTCGGGAAGCTAGTGGACAATCCAAGTTCCTAGATCGCAAACAGCTGGTGAAAAGTAGCAACATGACACATCTAATACCATCTAGATACATTTTGTCGTGTTTTGACAAGCTGCTGCCACATTCTGAGTTGGTAGAAATGTTCAGTGACATTTCTGTTAACAAACCAGTCTACTGTTGTGACAACTGCTAGCTTAAACTTTTAACCAGTGCTGCGGAAAGTGGTACTTTCCAGAAAAATCAAACCCACATTTTGAATAATCCTCCTTCTCCTCCTGCTGCAAAGTAGATGCCACCTGTTGTCTGATTTTGTTTTCCGTTTAGCCTTAATGAGGACGGCCGTGTTGAGGTAAAGTTGCTCGTTTTGATGTATCAACTCAGTTTTTAGTAAAAATGGGGAAATCTTCAGGGTACTTTATACAGCATACATCTGACTTCCTTTTTACTTCCATTTTTGAATACCTGTTGTAATTTAGCTATGAGAGCTACAAGCTGAATGTCAGGGCACACCCACACACACACACACCCACACCCACACACACACACACACACACACACACACACACACACAAAACGGCAAATACAACCCAGGAATGTCAGCCAGCCAGCCAGTCAGCAGGGCCAGGCCAGGCAAAGTGCAGCAGGGACACATGTCTTTGAAGTCTGCCTTGACAGTTGTGGACCCTGGACGCTCCCTGGCAGAGCACAGCGAAACCTGATCATGTTTCATTATTTTGATGGGAAAATCAGACAAACGGTTCGCTTGAGGTTTATTTTAGCTCTGCTAACCTCTCGTCAAAGCACAGCGAACTTTGCAAGTGTTCATTGACCCACTCAAACGCACACAAACGCCTGTGCACAGACGCACACACTTCTAACTGGCACATAGAGTTCACTTTGGATTAAGCAACAAAGAACACATTCTCTTCTTTTTAGAACCAGCTAGAAGTTTGATGATGTGTTTCAATCTGTTTTGTCTCCTCTACATACATACATACACACTTTCCCAACATCTAAACGTCTGTAGCTTTTTGATCGCATTACTTTTTTTGATTTTCTTCAATCAAAAACTTGTCCACTTAAAGTTTGGCATGTTGTAGATGCATGTTTTTTTATCTGCAGGTTATAATACCAAAAAGTATAACTGAAAAATGTTTCTCTCACAAAAAAGAAACATTCACCTTTTCTGAATTTGTTAAATCTTTTAAGGCACAGACTGCCTTTACTGGGAGATGGGTGAACATTGGAACAAAATAACTACTAATTCATCTTTACATAGTGTGAAGAGGGGATTGACAAATGGGATGGGAAGTAAAAAAAAAAATCATGAGTGATGAATGATTTTTTGATCACCATGAATTAGATGTTTTGATTACCATGATTTAGACTTCGTAAAATCTGAATCCTGTTAATCAAAAAATCGTTCAGCTAGAAAATAAACAGAGAAAACTGAGAGTGTAACACTTGGTAGCAAAGTAGCGTTATCTTACGGTACACAATTCCTGCTAGCTAGCTTGTCAGCTTTATGCTGCGTTCCAGTTGAACTGAGAAGTGGGACAATTCCAAGATCCACGTCGGAAGTGTCAACTGGAACGTCCCTTTGTAACTGGAACCCGCTCAACTCAGGTGTGACGTCATTCCCAGCTCCTTAGTAGTAAATTGCATTTAGGATCTGTTGGGGGCCTGAGGCAAACATACATTGGGGGACCCTGCAGCCATCGTCCATTATTATTTTCGCAGCAATAACGCACACAGCATTAGCAGGGCATTGAGCGTCAGCGCTGTCTTGTGGGGCCCCATTAGGGAGGTTTCCGACTGTCAATGCAAAATTTGTGCATTTTGAGGCAATGCTGTGATTTAAAGTTTGTCTGCCGTCGGGGACCCAAGCAGTTGCCTACCTTGCCTGTTGAAAAGCCTCCGGGGAGCAATTCGGGGTAAAGTGTCTTGCCCAAGGACACATCGGACATGTTGCTGTCTTTGTGTAAGCCGACAGCTGTAAAGCTGAAGAGATGGGTTATTTTCCTGTGACGAACAAGATACAAGTCCCTATTAGATGTAACATTGTAGGTGCCATGTCCAATCAAAGTGTCAGTCACAGTATGAGGGGAGGGTCAAAGACAGACAGAATGCCGTTTCTTATTTGATTGACATGTAACAAGCTCCTATTAGCTTTTCTGCCACTCAAACTGCTGCTGTTTATTTCCCCTAGGTTGTGTTTTGTTGTCGGCCTGTCGTGGCTAAACTGTCCTTAAAATATCCCTAAGAAGTTAAATGTTTTTATTCATTGCTTTATGATGGCAACAAAACAAGGATTTGTGTGTGCGTCTTTTCTTCAGTGAAAGGGAAATTGTGCAAAACAGATGTTAAATCCCTCTTGAATGGCTTCCTTTAGGATGTAATGAGATGCTGAGGGTGCAGCTAATCTCTTTTCTTCTGCTTTAAGTCCACTGTTTAACCAGGGGACATGAATATATGGTGGCTAAAAGGCTTTTCCCTTTTGCCCTGGAAGCAATCTGTTCACTTCAAAAGGTTAAGGGGGGGAGAAAAATGCTGCGTTTAACTTGCACGCCCTCCCATCTGAATTGCTCTTCTCATTTCATCCTCTCTCCCTCTGTCCTTGTTTCTTTCTCTCCATTTGTTTCTCCTCTCACTCTGAATACAATGAGGGAGCTTCCCATCTCTATTTATTTCCCTTTCCTCTTATCCCTTTTTTCATATTTCTCAAAGCAGACTTAGATCTTTCAAATAATTCATTATCCGGTCCTCCTTAATATCTATGTCTTTACACATTTATACCTCTGTCTGCCTTCAACTCCTTCTTCCAACTCCTCCTACCTCTCATTCTCCCCCCTTCTCAATCCCCCTTTCTACAGCATTTGTGTGACTTAGGGAAACAGTGGTATTGGTTACAAACCCTGGGAATCCAGATCAAGGTTGAGCGGCTTTACCAGCTAAAGAAATAAGGGGAGAAGAAGAAGAAGAAGAAGAAGAAGAAGAAGAGGGAGGGGATCTTTTAAACATGAAGGCAAAGTAGTGGATCAGAAAGGCAAAGCTCTGACAAAAAAAAAAAAGAGAGAGATAATCCGTGAAATCTGTCCGGGTCAAGGGTCGACTTCCAGCCAGCCATGTGCATATACGCATGTGTGTGTGGAGATTAATTTAAGGAGGCAAAGGAGGAAATGAGGGGAGAGTTAAAGGGGGTGTTTATCCTCTTTAAAATCACTTCACTGCCAAAACAGTGGGGAGTCCCGAGTAGGGGTAGGGGGTAGGGCAGTTACTCTGTGTGTGATACCCCATGACACACACACACACACAATGCATATGCTAATCATTGTGATTTTAATTAAGTTTTACCCATTCTGCAATCAAATAGAAAACATACAGTAATTGTCCCTCTTTACATACAGTGAGCAGCTGTGTGAGATAGATGTTTTCATTAAAATACGCCGCTGCCTGTTTTTTTTTTTTTTTTTTTAATGTTCACAAGGTCGTATTTACTGTACGCATGTTAATGTATGATTACTTGATAAAGACCTTGGATCGTCTGTTCCGTTGCATAAACACATTTGCTGTCACATGTCAAAAAAAGGAGCTCTGTGTTACATGCAGAGTGAGAGATCTCTGCAATCTCTATATCATGCGATATGATTGAACTAACTTCAAAATGAGGACTGTCAGTGTTTGTGTGTTAATAGTGATGCGATACAAGTAAAAAATAAAAAGGTTTTTTCTTTTTACTCCATTGATCAGGTGCTGTTTTGTCCCTTTCGGCGCACCGTAGCTAAGCCACTGAACTGAACGCAGTCACAAGGATGGAAAACGACAACAACTCTGGGCCTTTTAGTGGTTTATTAATTTGACTAAAAAATAAAAAAAATCTCAAACTTAGCGGTACTGTACATGCAGCCGGGGTTTGAAAACGACCTGTTGCTATTTTCCACATGTCAGTCCCCACTCTCTCTCTCTCTTTCTCTCTCTCTGTCTCCCTGATTTTTTAATCTATCCACTGTCATGACATTTATAAACAATACCTCGGAGATGGCTCAATTAACAACTTCAAATAAATATCAACCGAGTCTCTCACTCCTCAATAACAATGTGTTCACATATAAATATCGTCACCTTGTTCAAATAATCGCCTGAGTAATTTTTTCAAGTTTTAAAGGAAACACAAAAAACTCAGCTGGATGGATGGATAGATGGATAGATGGATAGATAGATAGATAGATAGATAGATACTTTATTGATCCAGAGGGAAATTCAAGTACTGAATGTGCGGCCACTCGCGTGGCGAACAGGTGACATTATGTAACATGAGAAAAAGAAAATACTTTTTTAACATGTGTCTGTGACTTGTATTATTTTCCGAAGTCACATTGTCTTTTGACTTAGGCAAAATAAAAAAAATACAAAAATAATAATAATTACCAGAGGTGGCCAGCATCATAAGGAGTTGATTTAGGCAAAAAAAAAAAAAAAAAAATGACTGGCAATTTTTTTAACAAGGTGACGATATTTAAATGTTGTTGTTTAAGGGTATGCAGGTGTTTGCACACGCTGATCGCACAGAAAAACAGTCCACTGATCGTTCAGATCAAATATGAACACAAAGAAACTTACTTTTAACTGACAAAACTGGTAATCCAAACTCAGCAAACAGACCTAAGAAATGCTGAAGCAACAGCCGCAGTCAGGGAGGTTATGTTCGAGGTTTTGACGGAGAAGGAAAGACGGGCATGAACGCTATGACGATCTGGCAATGAAAACGTTTAGAGCAGCAGTTGAAGCAGTGGCTTAATTACTGATCACCTGCAGGTGCACTGAGTGAGCTGATCAGGTGGGCGTGGCTGACAGGTAGAGTGAAGACGCATTCACACGCAAGCCTACTCCGTGCGCGCCGCGTCCCGTTATAGCACCACGCACTACACCGTAGTCAGCCGCCATTCTCGTTAATCCTTTCGTTCACTCAGCAGCTCTGTTTTAATTACGCTGCAGGTCTATTTTTCGATAGAGTACGCTGCAGACACACGCCAGGCTAGGCAGAATGTCACAACCCGGACAGGAAGTCAGACAAGGAAGCGCACAGAGCATCCGGGGAATTTCAAAATAAAAGCCGTGAGAGGAAGTCAGTCTGAATGGAAAAGTACTGAGAGGCAGAACAGGGCTGAGACAGTGACTATACCAAGAAACCTCGGGCAGCATGATGCTGAACAGCACAACACCGTCCTTTTGGTGAAGACTGTCGGGGAAGTATCCGCTTCCCAGCTTTTGAACGAGGCAGCTGTACCTGCAGCCTCTGTTACCGCCGACCTCTGTGATTGAGTCCTTGGTTGACAGCGCTGTCAGCGGCTCAGCAGGAGAGATACTTATGGCACGCTGGGATTTCAAAAAAACAAATATGAGCACAGCTCGTACTTTTTCCTCACTTTGTCTGTGGAAATTTGTTTTTCTTTTTTCTGTTCACAGATTACAAAGACGCAAGATTTAAACGGCTAATCAGCAAATCCTTAGAATAAAAGCCACATTTTAATTGTCTAGTAATAAGCAATATGTGTAGATGCAAAGAAGAATAAATTATATAAATGGCAAAAAATTAAAATAATAATTTTGAATATGTCCTTTTTTGCATCTGCTCCGTTTGCTGATATATATCAGGTCACATTTGTTGAACTCTTTAAGAGGAGATTAGTGGAAAGTATGAAGTCAAAGTCTTGTGGCTTGATTGACAATTTCATTTCTGGAAGTATTTTTCTTTGCCTCACGGATCATATTAAGATGAAATGTTCCACTTTACCGTGAAAAAGTCTCAGTCGGCCGGCGCAGGTGTCTCAGGGTTAAATGAGTAAGGAAGGTCAAGGGTCAAATGTCAAGGGTTTAGGGGCTGTAAATGCTCCCACTGGGCCTGACACCTGTCATACATGTGGGAGGTAGGATAAGCTGTCAGCCTGCATGTGTGTGTGTGTGTGTGTGTGTGTGTGTGTGTGTGTGTGTGTGTGTGTGGAGATGAACACCAGCAGCAGCACTTCTGTGGTAAAGGTAAAAGGAGAAAAAGAGAAGGAAGGCATCTGGAGAATGTTAGCGTTTTAAAATCACTTTAGACTGCGGCAAATCAGTGTGTGTGTGTGTGTGTGTGTGTTTATTTACACCTTGCACGTTGCACCTGTATGCAAGGCTCAATTTACTGCATTAAATAAGGAAACAAATACTTCAATGAATGTCTATTAAAGAGCAGTGATGGATACTGTTTCATTAAGTTAATGTTACAAGTCTATATTCCACTGAGCTATGCAATATGTTTGACTTTATTGGTTCTACATGCATTTTCAACTTCACCACGGAACAGGAAGTTGTCACGGATCCAAAAGTGGCGTCAAAAAAACAGCTCAATGGAAAAAAAAAATGTTTGAGGTTACAAGGTGGATACGTTCTTTACAACCCGTTTCTAGGACCAAGTGAGAGACCAATGAGACGTTCAAAGATGACTGTGACTACAGGAGACACGACAGAGGTGTATCCACATTGCACCTGAAGGGACAAAACAGCATGAGATGTATTGCGATTTAAAAAATGAACACATTCATTTTAGACTTAAATGATAACATTTAACTATAAAGCTGACAACGCTAATTACTACACATAAAGAGATAAAACGTATTACAGTAAAAAAAAAAAAGCAAACAATATTAGACATCATGTTATAACCATCCAAGGTCAACAGACCTGTCTAGCTTGACAGTGAAAATGAATATATTCTAAAGGAAACTACTTAAAGGGGACATATTATGAAAAATTGACTTTTACAGTATTTTTTATTCATTTTTTTCTTAACCTGAGTGCCTATAGACCCACACAATTTAAACAAAATCCATCCAGTCCTTTGTTTGTGTTCTACTTAAGTCTTACCACACAGAGATTTTCTAAATTTGTGACATCACATGTCGGATTCTTGTAAGAAATCCCCTCCCCTCCCCTGATATCTCCACCCATGGACTCCACCCCCAGTCTAGAGCAAAGCAGGTCTGCCATTTTTATTGCCAAGACATACTTCCTGTCTATTCAATTAAACATCTGTCCTCCTACTCCTCTCCTATATATGTTTCCAACCTCTTGATGTAAGGATTTTCTACACTTCCAATTGATGATTTGAATGGAGAAATTTACTTCTGGAACCAAAGCAACCCATCCAATGAAATTCTCCTATAAACATGCACACAGTTGGCCTAACATGATTTTTTTTGGTGTACATTATAGAGTTCATTCATAAAGATAAGAAGTTTACCAACCAGGTGTGTGTTGTATAACAGACTGTAGGGCACAGACAGATGTGAAAAGGCAAAAGAATGCAGACAACAGCAGTTTTGCATTTACAAACCTAAGTGCTATACTTGTGCAAACTCGTCTCCTTTTCCAGGCCTGATCTCTTTCCCGAATACATTTTCTTCCCCACAGTTTGTGCACAGAAAATTAGACTCGACAAGTCATGAAATTGCTGTTTTGACTGGGGAGTTCCTTATGTCGGCCAAATGTGTGTTTTTGCAACTCGTTTCTATGACAGTAAAGCTTTGAGCCACCCTTCAGTCTGTTTTCTAACAGCTTCTGTTTTCTGCTTTGTACATTTGTTTACTGAGGGAGGTTTTTTTTTTCCGACATCCAAAAAGAACTTGGAATAAGTGTTGCATCACTCTGCCAAGTCCACTGCTCTAAAATGCATGCAGGCTCAGTCTGTGCTACATGCACTTAGCGGAGAGCCAGATTGGATGTCGGAGGAGAGGGTTTGGCTCTTCTGTGTTTCTGAATGAGAAGAATTAAAATGATAATGAAGAGCGTTGGATCTTCGCTCGAAGTTTTAAAGGGACACACCACTGATCAAAACAGTTGAAGTTCAGTCTAGTGAGTCGCCTGTAAAATAAAAAAATAGCTGTTTTTAATTAAGTTTATTGGTTTAGTTGTCAGGGACCATGTACAAAAATAATATCTTCGACAGCTTTTAAAATAATGGCAAATAATGAGCTTGATGAAAGCTAAACGTGCACCAAGAAAATGGATGAGCGGTTGGAAAGGAAGGGAGGGACTTTAAACGTTATAGTGGCATCATGGGAAATGGAGTTAAACCAAGAGAGCAGATTAAAAATCAGGAAACCCTATAGCCTCTCCAATCAGATTATAATTTATTTGTCTTTTTTTGTATCAAAATTTTTCTCTCCATAGTTCTGATCTTTGACTTCGTTAAATTTTCTGGGCACCAAAAATCCCCCAGTGGAGAATAGTTCCTCATGAGTTTTTGTAATAATTTCATTTGTCTCTCACCAGCCAATCAGAATCAAGAAGGAGTGAGGTTACTGATATCATCTTTGTCGCCAACAATGGCAGAGAAGAAACACACCGGACTCGTCTTTTTGACGTCACGTAACTCTCATGTAGCTCTCACGTTGCTCTCTCCTTTGGTTGACAACGAGGAGTTTTCTGCAAGTGTAAAAGCGTGATGATTTAGCACGTGGTGTGATTTCATTGTCATGCGACTGTGCAGCTGTCAACGTGTATGTTTGCTAAATAATGCCCAGAGCCTTGTAGAACAATGTTACGAGTAATTAATAAGTCAGTAAAAATAAAAAACACATCTCTCTACACATCACACAGGATTTGGAATATTGCCATGATTTTCTGTATTTGCGTGTCTAAAGTATGTGTGTGTACACGCCACGCACTAAGTGGGATAATAATACAGTGACCCCGGGAGGCAAAGTGATTAAATTATAATCATCTTGGATTAATTAATCTATAATATTTATTCCTATTATGGCAAGGGGAGAGGAGGCACAGAGCTTCGGAAAGGTTATGTGTGCATGCTCCTCGTTCTTTGTCTCCATGAAAAGTGATGCTCGGGGGCGGGAGAGGCGACAAGGCCCCCTTGACAATGCAGGCAGAAGGTTATTGCTGATATCAAACACTCTGCATGCAATTATCTGTCACAACAAATAATTAAGAGGGCCGATAATGAGGAAATTAACATTTCCATTGTGGAGATGCTTTATTGTCTGCTCGGGTCACTGCAGAGGAGGCTTCGAGAGCGAATGAATAAATTACCGCTCCTGCATGCGTGTGTGTGTGTGTGTGTGTGTGTGTGTGTGTGTGTGTGTGTGTGTGTGTGTGTGTGTGTGTGTGTGTGTGTGTGTGTGTGTGTGTGTGTGTGTGTGTGTGTGTGTGTGTGTGTGTGAGGGGTGGGCGGGTGTCTCTTTGGAGAACGAGAAGCAGAAAGGCATGCGCATCGGAGAGAGAGAGAGCGCGTCTTTGTGTGCAGGCATTTTTTTGTGCCGAGCGCCACGACGCAACCGAGACCTGCAAGGGTTAGAGACGGCATCAGGAAGTGGTAGGGGAAGCATAAAACAGCGATTGCAAGGACTGGTCAAAAAGTAGGTTAACATCTTGATTTATTACGAGGAGGTTTTCTTCTTTTTACGAATATGCACAAACACAAACTTTATAACATCGTTGGAGAGAATCAGTCGGTCCTTTTTTTCAATGTCAGTTGTCCACTTACAAAGCAGTGAGAGCAGGTGTCGGACGTGTGGCTGCAGGAACTGGGGATCGAACCCCTGACCTTCCAGTTGAGAGAAAAACCGATTTGACCACTGAGCCACAGCTCCCCCCCAACACTGAATCGGAGTAAACCTTTTTTCGAAGCAAGTTCTCAAATGACCCTTTTGGGGATATATGTGGGAGAAGTCGCGGGGGGGGGGGGGGGGGGGGGGGGGGGGGGGGGGCAGGCGTGTTGGGGGTCCCTGGGTGGAATCAGTGTTTTCACAGGAACTTGACCCTCAAACACACACACACACACACACACACACACACACACACACACACACACACACACACACACACACACTGAAAAGGCCCCTGGTTGCCATGTGTTTTGACTGACATATCTTTGACACTCTGTGTGCAGCCAAGTTTAGGTATCCTCTGTGTGTGTGTGTGTGTGTGTGTGTGTGTGTGTGTGTGTGCCTGCATGTGTGACGGAATATTTCCTGGCTTTTGAACTCCCCCTGATTGACACAAATGGTTTGTGGACAGCCCCCCTATAGGTCATAATGTGTGTATGTGTATGTTGGCATGACAGGTCTGGCTTTGCCCCCCCCCCCCCCCCTTCTCACACCCCTGCGGCTCATATTGAGGGTGATTTTAATACCCCAACATGTTTAGGAAGAGGCAGTGACACCCTATTGTTCCCCCACAGTGGAGGGCAGACGGATGGAGCTGGGGGTTGCAAGGGGGGCAACGGACAAAAGGAAGAGCGAACGCTCTCGGCCCTCTCCTTTCACCCGGAGTCTAGACGGTGATGTTCCACACGGGGGTCTCTGAAGGGATGAGATAGACGGGAATAGAAGGGACAGGAGGAAAGGGATAAAAGAAATGGATGTGATAGAGGAGGGTTGGGAGAGGGTTCGGCCTTGTCCGGTGGTACGAAGACATCAGAGCAAGGTCAAAAATGTCTAATTTGCAAAAAAAAAAAAAATGCAGTAATGCAAAGTTCAGTCAACCAACCAAAAGCAAAAACACAAACATTTTCTACGGAAGCCCCAAGAGGACATGCATCATTCTTTTTTTATTTGACTCTCTTTACTCATGGTTGTTTTCTTTGTCGGCCTCCACATATCAGGATAACGCTGCAGTATTTACTATGATAATTCGTAAAGTGATATTTAATTTAGATAACACGATAAGCAATTTTAGATTTCGAGAAAATGTGCGAGAAAAAAAAACAAAAACGTGCATGTCCTCTCTGGGCTTCCATAATTTTTTATGTTGCAATTTATGTGTAATTCCTGAGATATGGATCAATTGCCATTTTACAGTATATGTCGTCAAAGACTTTCTCGCTACATTCCTACTTTTCTAGCCTTTATGCTAAGCTAGCGACGCTCATCCTCTCAGCAGGGAAGCAAATTTATGTGCCTTTGGTTTGAACTGTCCTTTTTAAATGATGCTTTTTGAAATGTAAAATAATAATTAGAATAAAACAAATTAATACAAGACAAAAAAAATAACATTTACTACAGATTTAAGTTAGCATCATGCATCGCCAGTGTCACTGTAATGAAAACAAGCTCAATTTACAAATCAAATATAATGCACTTAAAAAAAACAATTTGTTAAGGTAACTTGTAATCCATTGTCAGATTGACTTGTAATGTTGAGATAACTCAATATTTGGAGTTCATGTCATCCTCGCTGATGTGGTTTTCTACTACAAAATGATTAAATTAAATTAAGGGGGAGTTGGGTAACCTAGCTGTTGACGCCTCCCCTTATTCAGAGGCTTTAGTCCCTATAGCAGCAGTTGTAGGTTCGAATCCAACCTGGGCCCTCTGCTGCACGTCATCCGCCACTTTCTCTTCCCAACATTTCCCATTTCCCAATGTTGACCTAATCTAAGGACCTGGGGACGGTTGAACCGTTGCCCTGCATGGTTAAATACATTGGCCCAGTACGAGCTAGACAGTGTGCATAACTTTTTTCCTTCCTTCTTTTCTACAGTGCATTGCATGTCCTGCACCTGCATGTATTTTCATGGATATTAAAGTAGTCAAGGAAGTTAGTGGTGGTGCTGCATGGCTTGAAGGTCCCGAGTTCACATCGTGGTTCAGCCATGAATGAAGAAGGATCATTGTGTTGGCAAAACAATCTTTAAATACAAGTTCATTCTATGAAAAAATAAATTTGACTGGAGGGTTTGTTTTTTTTATAGTGGAACAAATTTTATTATCATCTCCAAGCAACATCCAGTCAACATTTATTTGTAAGACAGCCCCAAAAGTTTAACTGACTACTCTACTCTGAGTGATTCATGGCAACACAAGATATGATGATGTCATAATTGACAAAATAATGAACTTACAGTATTTACTTACATACAAATGTTTGCTGTGATTAATTTCTAAATTTGTCATGAAAGTTTCGTATAAATTCTTTAAGTTCACTTTTATGCACAAAAAAAAAAAAACAGAGGGTGGGAATAAAAGTCCAACAGGATGAGACAGTGCAGTGTACACTGAGTGTGTCTATTTACTGTATGTGTGCAAGGGGGATTTGAAGGGACCCCCCAGCCTTCCTCATATCCTTATTTTAGCCCTGTACTAACTAGTGCAACCCAATAAACCTTTCACCCAGGGAGCAGTAAATCACTGAACAACTGGCGTGGTTGGCCCTGCCACCCACTGTGACCCACTAGTGGGCCAGTGTAAAACGGGCATGTCAAATGCCATCAGAAAGGAAACTCTAGAGGCCGACCGGCCGGCTGTGTTCCCTTTCTTACAGGAACAAGATTTAGCTGTTAATTTGTCCCCAAATAACATTTTAATATCCCAACCAGCCGAGGACAAACAGGATTAACTCTGTTAATAACAGTGACATAAGATTCCTCTATAAATGTTTAGTTAGCCAATTAGAGACGGAGTAGTGAGGGTCATCGCTTCACCATCGTAGGAATTACAGCATCCTGCTTGATCAATTAATGGTGTGAATCAGAGGAGATGTAGAAGTGAATCTACCAAATGTATACTCAATATACCCTGACCTACACCACTGCATGTGAGACACATTTTAGAACCTGCTTTGCAGTGTCAAAGCTGAGTCTTGGGTTGTTGGATATTTCAGTCAGTATAGAGCGCTTGTCCATAAACGGCCCTCGCTACATAATTGCCTTTCGATGCATGTCTCTCATTATATTTCAATCATCAGCTGTCCCATCTAACAAACACGAGAAGCCATGAGACAAAAGAGTCTTGATTGGTCATTTTGTTGGACTTGCCAATGCATTGTAATGTGTCTTCAGTCACAGGAGGGTTAAAGGTGAAAGTTTATAAGTAATATGGCGTTCAACAAAGTCACAAGAGTGTTTCTCAAGAGAATAAAACCCACTCTGAAATTAAAATGACAAAGTCAAGTAGAGTGAATGAAAAAGAAAAATACATGAATTAAACAGACAATTACCGGCTATTCATAATACAATTTAAATATCTATATAATTCTTTTTTTAATTGAATAAAAAATACTTTTTATTTTTTCTGAAATACATTTTATTAAAAATAACAGCATGTTTAATAAATCCATGAATCTGAATAATAACAAATCATATTCATACATAATAAACAGTGTTATAAATAATTTCAAATTTAATGACAGTTTATATAAAAAAACAATTAATTAATAATTATTAATAATAAAATATTGAGAGCATTAAAATGTTCATATTAAAATATATTATAATAAAAATATAATTCACTGAATACAAGTTTTTTTTTTTTTTAAGAATAGAGGTCAAAACATGCATTTTTTTTCAGTTACTTAATCAGACAAACGCACGAAGATCAATGATGTCAAGACAAAATACACATTTAAGGAATTATATAATAAATATGACTTCTAACTGGAAAGCTTTAACATGTCACTGATTTTGTAGGCTCTAGTTATAACAGGCAGGAGGCCCTATGTTAAAGAACAGGAAGCAGGGCCTGCATGAGGAGCTGTCGTGGCTAATACAGTGACAGTCAATCAGTCTATAAAATGTACAATCTAAAATATAAACTGCAAAAGATTGGAGGCATTTTTATGACCATCTAGCTTTAGCAGAACGGCAGAAATATCAAGTGTTTCCCCCCCAACATCAGGGTACTTTTTCTTTTCTGTTTACCTTCCACTAAGCAGCATCCCCCTCCTCCTGTCTGTTTTCCTGCTGTCATGCCTGCTGATGAGCTGACCCTCTTCTTCTCTCTCTCTCTCTCCCATTTCATTCTCTCCTTCGCATACACTCCTCTGCTCTCTCTCTCTCTCTCTCGCTCTCCCCTTCTGTGTCACCGTGGCCCCTCATTTCCATATGAAAGTGTATAAGGGGGGGAGGGGGTGGGAGGGGGGGGGGCTTGTTGTCCCCAGAGTGCGCCAACAGACCGTGCGCCGCCCCCATTCAGCTCTCATTTCCTCCCCGACAGCAAGCCCTCGCCAAATCAATCATGTTTTTGCTATGGCGCCGTCCAATACGGTTTGACCTGCGCTGACCAATGATCTGAGAGTGCATCTGCACCTTTACATTCTCCTTATGAACTGATATTCACACAGCAAATCCGCCTCACTACTAACATTCTTCTGCCTACACTCTCACACACACACACACACACACACACACACACTGCTGCCATCTGTCAATAAATGGAACAGCATTTAGAGAACTGATTCACCTAATTAGCAATCAATTAGCTTGTTACCACCAGCAGTAATTACCTTTTATAGAGCCAGTGAGGAGTGCAGCTGCTGCCACTAATAAAACCTGGATCCTCCTCCCCAGCCCTCCACACCTAACAAGCCCTGTCTGAGAGAGAGTTATAGGCCACGGGGGGCAGCCAGTGTGTGTGTGTGAGAGAGAGAGAGAGAGAGAAAGTGTGTGTGGCAGGCGGGGGGTCCTAGCACAGCAAACACAGTCCCCAAGGGGGCCCCTCTCCTCTCACTTTCTAACGGGCTTAAATCCTCTTTTAATGAATATAGGGTCAAGCTAAATGGGAAATCCATCATGGCTATAAAAGCTGGAGGCTGCAGCCAGGGAGGGGTTTCAAATGTGAATAGGTAGACTTCTGCAGATGTGGGACAATGTTAGGGATCTAACTTCTCTCGTTTATATTTCAGCTACATTAGCGTTGTGCGCGCCAAGGACGGTCATTGCAAACTTTTTTATTTTTTATTTGGTTCAAGATCTTTTTATTGGTGTTTCAACAAAAATGTCCCTACTCTCTCGACAGCACTCAAAGAGCATTTCATTAGCTAGTTCCTAACCCAATTCTGATTCTTCTATTCTGTTTTCTTTATCAGAGAGACTGGACAGTGGATAGAATGAAAATCAACTGGAGAGATAGTGGAGGGATCCAGCAAAGGGTGTCACAGGTCAGATTTAAACCTGGACCTGGACTTCCTGCTTTGAGGACTCTAGTCTCTGTACATGGGGTGGGCGAGCTAACCACTAGGCCCAAAAATCCCCGTCAGTATTGTAATTTAACATACTATAAGTCGAATACTTTTGAAATTCTTCAGCTGCAATCAGAGACGCTGCTTGTCACCAGGCAAGGGAGGTAACTGCCTGGGGCCCCAGGCCAGTAGAGGGGCCCTTGAGTACTGACAAACTCCAACCAAAGCAGCGTCCCAAAACGTGCACATTTTGCAATGACAGTCGGTAACCCCCCGCAGGGCGCCCCATCTGATTGCGCTCACTCTTGTTGCCCTGCTTCGAGTTGCGTGCATTGTTGCTGTGAAAAGCAACGTCGGTCAGTGAATGTCAACAAATCCAACTGAGGAGGAATTATCCGTCGTCGAGTGATGGTCAGGAAACTAGCAGACATGACAGTGAGGGGCCCCCAAAGGATTTTTGCCAAGGACCCCAACAGACTCTAGAATCGCCACTGGCTATATGCGGTACTTACGCAGGGATTCCCAATTTGGATTTCAGTTTGGAATTAGCTTTTTTCCAGGATGGGGGTGGTTCGCAGTGGTTAGTTGTTGCCGGCATTGTAAAGCGTCTTCTTAGCGTTGGGGTACTAACCCGTTTGACGTAATGGTGACGAAGCGATGAGGAATACAACTGCGAGTCCGTATCAATGTGTTTTGTGTTGAAATTGGCCGGACGCTCTTTTCGTTTCCTTGTCTGACTTCCTGTTCAGGTCCATCGTTTCTGTCCCAGAGCCCATTTGAAGAAGATGTGCGCAATGAGTATGACTTTGAATTTGAAGTTGCCAAGTCGGGCAAGCGCCGAAGTTTCCAACATCAATGTGCAATTGTCCAACTTGGAAACAAATTTCTCCAAATTGTCGGCTGAAGGTCAACTTACCCGATTTCAGGTGCGTTTGTGAAAAGTAAACGAAAAAGCTCCAAATGTTCTCAGAATTATTTTTTGATTTATTCGTTGATACTTTTGTAGGTAATTCACTCAAAAATAATTTAAAAAAAATAATGTCGAGACATTTTATCCAAAATGTCCACAAATGTCGT